>NW_009635562.1:0-10535 GCF_000690535.1 Cariama cristata | reverse complement strand
GTGGCTGAGGGGGTCCTGCGGTTGGCAAGGAGGAGGCTGGCAGAGGCTGAGCATGATGGAGAGGTGACAGACTCACTGGTCAGGACCAGGGTGCCAAGAACGTGGCCTCATCACTGCCAAACTGTCCCCGAGCCCCGGCGCTGGCCGGGCACGAAACAGATGTGTGGGAGAGCCTGGAGGGAGACGGGGAATGCCGCCGTGGAGAAATGCGCAAGAAGGGGGAATGGGAATGAAGCCCAGGAAGAGCATGTGGATGGGATGAAGGGAGAATTCACGCAGGGTCAGAACCCTTCTCCCTTTATCTTTGGGAGATTTGGGTAGCTTACTTTATTTTAGTCCCTTACGACACATTTACATAAAGCTGCTTTGGGCTGAGTGCTTCTTAGTGCTGGTCTCTGTTCTATTTAAACATAAATGTTTTAAAGTGCACAGATAGGTTTTTAACAGGAACAAATTGCATGTGAATTACATTTATTTCTTGTTTACCCACACAGCTCCAGCCGACACTTATCGACAGATTAACTTTCACTAAACTTTCTATGTAATATGTTTTAAAAACCCACTTGAAGGACAGATTCTATTAGTTCCTGACCTTATGTTTTAAGAGGAAGAAAGTGGCTTTACACTCCATGAAATGTGTTAATGCATGGATAGAAGCCCTCTTATCCTCCTGCTTACATTAGGTCCAATCAGGAGAATGGATTAGGTTTTTAATAATCTGACATTAGTATTAAAAGTAATATTTAAGGCATTAGTCTCCGTAACTAGTGCAGTGCGTTCAGAGCTTTCTCTTTGTGTGTGTGCACGCTCGGCTGCGTTAAAACATATGTTTATGAAACAATGCATTAGCCCAAACTGCCCAAATATATGGGGATAAATTGGGGCAGCAGATTACTGCTGACATCACTTTTTCAATTAGAGGCAGAGGGAAGATTTGATGGTCATTTTAAAACTGATTATGGAGGGCAGGGATTAGAGGCTGTTAGAAACAGGAGGTCTATTCTCCTCCCAGCCTTGGCCTCCTGGAGCTCCATGGACTTCAGGAGCGGATGCTGCTTTATGGGGTGGAACAAGGCCAATGCCACTGGTGGGACTGGTCGTATGTACAGATCATCTGTTATATATGGGGCTGGACCACTCTGCCTGTCTCAGTCCCTCGGAAACATCGCGTGGGACAGGGAAGAAATCTGGCGTTTCCATTCCTAAAGCAAATGCTTTAGTGGAAAGTCAAGTTTCCTGGCTGGTCTGGGAACTGGGGTATCTTGGCGAGTAAAGACTGAACCGTGCTAGCCTGGATCTTCTGTTAGGCTCTTCCTTATTGTCTCTGTCTCCATGCATGGTTGAGTGTCATGTCAAGCCCTAACATCCCCTGCATCCCCTGGAAAAGACTAAAGGGAGCTAGAAAAGAAACAGGGAACATCAGGAGGAGAAAGCGGTGTGTGCGGTCATCAGCACACAGAGGAGTGAACCAGGATCTGCCACCCCAGGCAAATTTCTCCAGCGTTTAATTCCCTTCACTCAGGACCACTCACCTTACTTCTAGGTGTAGTTTATCTAATTGCAGCTTTTAGCACTTCAGGCTCACTCCGTCTTTGTCCGCTCAATTAATCAGCCTTCCAGTGTCAGAAATCTTCTCCTCATGGGGTACTTACAAACCATGGTCAAGTTACTGCCTACCCTCCTCTCTGCTAAGCTGTAGATTGCTAAATGGAACCGCGAAGGGGTTTTTTGCACCCCTACTGGTGCTTACAGCAATTTTTAGACCTCTCCTATGTTTTAACAAGTCTCCTTGGGAAGCCTAACACTCCAGAAATGCTCTCGTCAGTGCTGGATGTAGATGTAACTCCGTACTCGCTATCGCTGGGGCAGATGTGTTCCTTGTTTGCAAAAAGTCAAAGCCAAAATGCTTCGTCTTTTATTCCTCAGCTGCTGAGAGAGCATCCTCCCTTATTTTCACACTCACCTTTCACTCTTGCAACTCTCTGACAGCGAGACTCCCCCAATTGCGGCGAGCCTCTGGCTTTTCCTCTACCGATGGCAAACAACGCTTATCTTCACAACATATGTGCAGTAACCGTCGGTTTGCGGCAGAAGGGAAATCCACAAGCTATCCAGCCACTGCACCTGCCTGCTTGGACCAAATTCCCCTACTCGTGTTTGCTCACTGGAGTTAAGCAGGTCCTGGGCTGGGAGACCAGCTGGGAAATCCAGTTATTACAGGCACAAACAAATGAGTGAGGGGCGGAGATGGGCAGCGGTTCCTATTTGACCGCAACCGAGGGAATTTGGCAACGCATGGTCCTGACTCTTTATTTTAATTCCAGCCGGCCCATGATGGGAGAAATTCAAGTGAGCCAAAGGAGGTGGGAGACAGGATATCCTCCGCCCTCCAATCTGGACTTCTGACACATCTTGTCTGGAGTGCAGGACTAACGCAGCGGTTCAAGGGGGCCACCCTGGAGTCCGCAGACTGTCCTGCCTTCCTCCTGCTCTGCTACGGGCTTTTTTAACACCGAGGGGGCTGTCTGAACGGCACCTCTTTGTCTCCAGCCTCTAAGCAGAACGGCTGTTTCGGGGGGCTCTACTGGCAGCCTCTCAGAGGTGTAATTTTGGCGAGGGCAGGGGAAGGAAGTGCCAGGTGAAGGGATGGGTTATGCAAGGCTTATGGTATTTAGGGGACAGCTTCCTTCCCCAGAAGTGCTGCGGAGTTGGGTTCTTTCCAGAAAGGTGAAAGATGAGACCCCACAGATGCCTCCACCCTGCCCTTGGTGACTCCCAGAAAATAACAGAGGTGACTCCTTGAACTCCAAACCTGCTGGGTTTTATCCATGTGTACAAAAATTAAAGGAATTTTAAAGGTTTTTCTTGCAGTTTTCTTGGTGTTCTTTCCAGTCGTTCAGCTGCAGCGGACAAAAAGCCAGCCTAGATAAGCCGATAGCTATAGTTGTGAACAACCAGTGGACGTTACACTGCTTTCTGCAAAAGCTTTGTTTGAGAAGGTCAAGTTGTACGGCATTATCTCCTATTTATGAGTGAAAAAATCCACAAGGTTCCTAAAAATCAGAAAAAAGGGTGCAATTATCTCATATATTGCAGAAGAATTATCTGTGCTGATTAAGCTGTCGCTCGTTAGCTCATTATGCTTATCAAGTCACCAACTGGCAATGCCTTCGACCCCAGCAGTAATGATAGCGCAGAACGTTTGGACCACTTTGGGTCACGATGCACCCATTTTGTCTTTTCTCCTGCTAATATCATGTGTAAATATATGCACAGCTGACCCTGCTAAGGAGTCTCCCATCCCCTGCAAGAGGCTTCAGTTCCTCTGCGTTTCCTTTCGCAGTGTAAGTTCAGACAGATTTGTGGAAAGCAGGAGATTTTGTTTGTGCCTAAATCTTTTTGTAGGATTTTCTCTAAAGGCCTTAATGCCATTGAAAAACAGCAAGAGGCAAATTCTGCTTTCGGTTACACCAAATGGGGAGTAAATCAGCTGAAGGCAGTGAGGGATGCTGGATTTATCCCAATGAAGGCAGAAGCAGAGCTCAGTCCCTAGCACTTAGCTATTTTCTGCACCAGCAACTCTGGCCTTGGAAAAATGAGATGCATTTTTCTCATTATGACTTGTGAGGAGCCTGAAAATACCAGGCCACAGAAAGCAGAGGAGGAGAAATCTGAGGCTTCTAAATTATAAGCAGTGGCAACATCAGGTGCATTAACGTAAAAGCAGACTTTGTAGTGACTACTGACCACGTAACACTGTAGGCACCTGTCCTGGGCTCCCAGATGCAAGAGAGGGGAGGAGGAAGCTGTAGAAGCTGCTCCCCTTCAGTTAATATAAGATGAAGGTCTTGAAGGTCTCGAGAACTGCCCTACATATATATTGTTTCTTTTTATCCACCCTTGAAATAACAATTCTAGGTAACATCAACCCACACTGCAAAGACCTTGGCCTTTTGCTTTATGTTAAATGTTGTCTTCACGTGATTGTCAACACTTGTTTAGTGTTAAAAAGATGCTCCAGGCAAGATCCCTCTACCTCAAATCCAAGACTAGGCAGTGCCAGATTGGAAGTTTTCAGTCTTACTGGGACCAGTCCAACTCTTCCACTTCCCTCCCTGGAAAGCTTTATTCACATGACAATTTACTGGGACCCTGCCTTTGGTCCTGCTTTCATTTGTACAGTCTGCAGCCCCTCATCTCAGCCACCTTAGAGCCTCCACCATCTTCATCAGCCCTTTTTTACTATGAAAATGTTCCCTGATTTATTTCCAAATCACCATCCATCCTACGCATCAAGTGAGGCACAACCTGTGGGGAAAAAAGAAAAAAACCCACAAAATCCAGCCATAGGCATTTGGGTAAAGGCTGTTGTAACACTCATGCCCTAGAAGGGCATATTGAAGTTTTGCGCTGGTGTTTTCTAACTCCTGAGAGCTTGACATACACAAATTGGTGCACCTCTCTGCTCCAGCCTCAACAGGAAAAGCTCCTGTGATCTAGGTTGTATTTGAACCTGAGCCCATAACCCGGATCACCTTATGGCCATCCTATAACGTTACCAGCTGAAGTTCAGATGCAAGCTTGAAGCAAGCTTTGGGGCACACCAGGAGAGACCTGGGTTTGGGCTGTGTTTTAACATGTGCTCAGTTGCGCCCTTACTTGTGATGTAGACAGCATGGGTAGAGTGTGCTTCCCTCATCTGATCTTTTGCTGTTGGGCCACGGCTCCTTGTGGTGACATCCCACAGCTGTGGTCCAGCACGTAAATTGAATTTGGGGTCTCTCCTACAACACCTTCCACAAGGCAGCTAGCTTGAACATGGACCGCTCATGCAACACTCCAGCCACACGAGTGCTGAGCAACTGGCAATGTGAATGGGCAAGTCAGGTCTCGGTATATGCCAGGATTTAATCTGGGTTTAACGTAATCCATTTAATCTGTTTCCTAGCCTGGCCTTCTACAGGAAATGGAGATGGAGCCAAAATATCTTGATTTCGGTTTTGTGCTTCCTGACCTCTAAGGAGAACAACTGCAGGACCTGTACAGACTTCGAAAGAAGTGGAGAGAGCACATTCAGGAGCTTTGCTTGGAAGACCACGTACAGAGGGTAGAGGTCCATCTGAGCTCTGGGGATGCTGCTGCCACCCACAGATATGTACCTGCTGAGCTCGGACATACTCCTCTCAGCCACCAGCCTGCGGAAGGAAACATGGGTGAGGTTTGGCAAAGGCTTGTTTTTTGAAGCTATGGAGAATCTCACTGTCCCAGCCTGAATTTTATGGGAGACTTATGCTTAAATGGTTCAGCCATTACTGAGAACGTAAGAGAAAAATGATTGTGTTTTGCTCCTGTGCAACAAAAATACCGTCTCTGGGCCTACCACCCACTGGAGCAAGGGCCGAAAGGGCTGAGTCAGAGATCTGCCCCTAGTCGACCTAGGAAAAGCAAACCAGTCCAGTTAGCCTAACAAACTCAAAATCTTGCCCATGGGCTAACCCTCCATCCGTCTCTCCTCCAAAATTTGGATTTATTACATTAGAACTCTCCAGGTAACACGAACTATCCCAGAAATGGGATGTCCTGCATGCTGACACACCTCTAACAGACCCCACATCAGCAGGGCTGCTTGTCTATGGGGAAAATGGGAGTCCCTTGCAAGTCCCTTCTCTCGAAGGTTTAGCAGCATTGTCTCCCCAGAGTTCAAAGCTGCAGCAGATGTGACTTGCAATTGTAGGAGCAGGCAGGGCTATATGCCTCCAGAGACTGGTTATAAGCACAGTCCTAGCTCTGTCGATACGTAAGGCTTCTCACTGCCTTCCTCCTAGGAGGCACATGTCTGGCGATGGGACACGAACCACTTCTTTGTGGAGCAGTCTACTGATGAAAAGAAGGAAGTCCTTGCCTGAGGTGCATCTTACATCACCTCCTCTCCTGCTATTCCACACTACCTACTGTTGCTCAGCATCTTCACAGGTTAATTTTGGCCATATGCCAACACATCCCAGTCCTGGCCAGTAACCTCATCTCTGCAGAACAGCTTGGAGGAGAAAAGGTTTCTACTATAATCTTACCATAATGAGACTCTTACAACAACCTTATAGGAGAACACAGATTTTTGAAGTGACTCTGGAGCTCCATCAGTTTCCAACTAGAATAAAAGACAACCTGTGGTAGCTTAACCACCAGTAGCAGTGCCAGGGATTTGTTCAATGCAAGAACACAACGAAGATCTGGCAGGGCCAGGTAGGAAGACATCAGCAAAGCCAGGTAAAAGACTGATTTTGGAGGGTGCAATTCTTGTCCTGCTTGACACTCATCCTTTGTGCAAATTCCCTGAGCAGGCCCCTCGGTTGATACAATCTGATCGCAGCTTAATAAATGGGAATGAAACAGAGAGGACTGGCTGTAATGTGAAAAATTCTTAGTTGAATGAGTTATATCTGATGAGTTGTACTGGAACTGCGAACACAGGTGAAGAAAGGAGAGTTTGAACCACTGGAGAGCCCCGAAGCACCATCTGCTGCTGCAGGTCTTCAGCTACATGCTGTCTTTGGGCATTTCTCGAGCCAGGCTGTGAGTTTGGCCACCAAGGCACAAGATGGCAATTGATGTCCTACACCTGTAACTAACAGAAGGACAAAAAGCATCTAAATGTGTTTTGCAGTGGTAAAAAGTGTTCCTTTCTTGCAAATACTAATCACAGAGTAATTCAGCGGTCCAGGGATGAAGGGAACAGGGCCCTCATGTGGTGCATCAGCCGCATTCGTGAGAAGATGGTCTCTAACAGGATTGTGGAGTCACTGTGCAGATCAAACACCAGACCTGAGTCTGCCAGTAAGGCATGCAGATAAATAAATAATACTAGTTTAAGGAAATCAGGTATGAAAACACAGAGCTGATTGTCAGAGTTCTGGGAAAACCAGCTGAGACAAATGGGATCTGTGACTGCTCAGCGTGTCAGAAAATCAGCTGGAAGGCCGCTAAGACCAGTGAAGGCAGGGACTGCAGCTCTTCTGCAAGACAATAAAGCCTGTCTTACAAAGTTGCAAAATCGTGGGAAACAAGATTCGCATGAGGAAATTAGTTCAATCTATTTTCTTATCTGGAGAAGAAAATGAAACTGATCTTTGAAATAATGAACAAGCTGTCCTGTGAGTGGTGGAACCAAATCTGTTTTCCCATGGATCTGAGCCCCCACATTCTCCCAGCCCTCCGACCACCACCACCCCGGGGTGCCCTTCCCCACGCCAGATGACAGCCAGCATGGTGCTAGCAGTCAGGCTCTGCGGATAGCCTGGCCAGCAGCCTCGGTTACAGCCACGTTCCTCCTTCCTCCTACTGCACAGTCTGATTTGGGTTTCTCATCTCTGCCCAGTTTTGCATGAAATGGCCATGACTATAATAACATCTGGGAGACTCTTACCTTTCTTTTGAATTTTGACGGGTTCAGAAGGCACTGGGGGTATCACAGCAGATGTACAGGGCAATCGCATGAAGCTCGCTCCCTTAGATGGCCAGGGCAAACTCGAGGAGCAACCTCTGCGGCGTATCCAGGCACACAGGTCCCCACGTGTTTTGGGTGACCAGCTTCATCCAAACACGTCCTTGGTGGTCCATCCTGTGCCACGATCACAGTCTGGTGGGGTGCAGCCGGAGCCTGCTCGCTTCAGCAATACTGAACACGTGCATTTGCAGGATGGGGCAGTGAGAGCCCCATGAGCAGGGTCAGAGGGATGCTCGCTGGACCAAGTGCGCTTTTATTCCACTTGGAAGTTCCCTCTCTACCATGTCTAGCTACTGCAGTCATGTTGCTCAAAACGGGGGTTACGAGTCTGTTCTTTATCCCCCCCCCAAACCCCAAGAAGTCATAAAATGCAGCTTATTCAAGCCACTTAAGAACAAATAAAAGTAGTGTAATCTTCCTTTTCATGCTTTGCAGGCAGGCATATATCATCGGTGGAAATACTGCCAAACTTCTTGTTTAAATATAGAAGTGGTGCTTATTTGTACTGTTAATGGTCCCCACGAGGACCTGCTTTCCTTACATAGGGATACTGGTTACGATGAAGACCGGGCTGGCTACTTTGCCATTAAAATTCTGCACCAGCCCAGCGCTGACAATATTGCAGCTTTGCTAAATGTGTATACATGTAAGTTCATTAAATGGATGCTGACTGTTGTTACACAAGTACAGCAGTTGAGTGCTTTCTGTATTAACCTTATCACCTGATGGGCAAAAGAAAAGGTTTAACTAAAGCTTAGGACTAATTGAACAGTATTTCAGTATTTTCTTATGTAAAACTGGTTCTGGTCTATTGTTTTTATTTATTTGCAATAACTGTGCTCATTCAAGTTTGTAATGACACTGCCATGGGTGAACAGAATTTGCTTTAAGTATTATTCTCCCTTTTCCTATCTCCTGCCTCCTCTAAACTGTGTCTCTCAGGAGAAAATCTGCAACAGAGCCTGGTAAAAAGACAACCCTCTAAGTACACAGCCATTTAGGGGAGATATGTTCTCAAGCTGTGTTTTTTAAATTACTTTAGAAGTTCCTGTTTATTTTCTCTGCCTGCCTTGGGTATTTCCTGTCGGGCTGAGCGAGGAGGATGGAGCAGGAGGAGATAGGAGAGAATAAAGCCTCCCGTTGAAAGGTGGGAGGCGTCTCACCATCAAGACACTGCACAAACCATGAGCACTTTCTTTGCTCAGTTGCCACTAGAGTATGCTCTCGTGCTACAAGTTCCAGCAATTATTTTTTTAAAAAATAAATCAGTATGTGTAGCACAAGGCCATCTTTCAAATGCTTTCCACTTGCCCTAGTCTGTTTTTCTTCCTAAGTAATACTTTTTTTATTTATTGCTGTTGAGCCCATCCTCAAGGGTTTGAGAAAACCCCGAGGGTATTGTGTGTTGCTCCGCAGCAAGGAGACGCTAACTTGGGTTTGGACAACTCTCAACTTCCAGAGCATGAATGAAAACAGATGAAAAATACCTGCCTCGCTCTGACAAAACTAAAAAAAGAGGGTCTGCATGTTCTTCTTGTCTTCGTTGGACCCCTGGGTCATGCCTGGCATAGAAGGGGGAGTCAAGTCTCACGAATTAATAGATTTCTGCTTACAGAAGAAAAATGTAAATGCACTCCCCAAAGCATTTGTGCAGACATAAAGTGTGTCGGTAATCCTGGCCTTTGAAACAGTGGTAGTTATTCAGTAAGATAAAGGCTGTTGTGAGCCTGCCCTGCCATATTACAGCAAAGTACTTTGTCACTGGCACCCTAAAACTTCCAGTTTCTGCATGACAAAGATATAAAGTAACCTGCAGGACAATTAAAGAATAGTTTGTCCTTACCATATTATTACCAGCCATTCTTCCAGATTTCGATATTCACCTTTAAATTGCTACCTCCCCCATCAATATAATTGCAATCAGTCACAGTTAACATTTGTCTTTGGATGCCTTTTCCAAGTTAAATACAAAGAAAGGAAAATACCGCAAAGAAAAAAGCCACACTTCGGATAAAGAGCCTCACCACCAGCCTGCTTTCACACACAGACTGCGCACTTTGCTGCTAAAATTACATTTTAGCAGCCCCAACGGGTGCAGGAACAATGACCCCTCTCATTACCATAGTGACAATGGCTGGCGGAGGATTGCAACCTATCTTTTTCTTCTCCCTGATGAACCTCAGCCAATAACAGCAGTAACCTGCCAACAAGTTGAGTATATTGAAGCTCACTTGGTCACCACAGAGCCAAGCGGTTGCCTTCTGGACAGAAAGCAGCCACGTGAGCCCAGCTGTTATTCAGCCGGTGTTTATACCCTCAAATACCAGTTCCTTCAAGCAACCCGATTAACTTCTAAGCAGGTCACAACTTACGCTTCTTTTGCCGTCTCTGTACATACTGGCTGGAGTGTATAAAAAGACCTTCCCTAAATTCCCTTAATACTTTTCTTGGTTTCAGTTTGTGCCCTTTCGGGGGGGTTGTGCCAGCTGTTTCAAAAGGATCCTTCAGCACCAGCTTCTCCAGTCCCCAGAACATGATGCACAGTTTTTCAGTCATGTCAACCCTTAATCCTGCTCTTTTTTTTTAATAAATGCAAACCTAATTTTCTAACGTCTCCACTTAGATCTAATCCATAAGGCTGTTTATTATCCTAGTTACCCTCTTCTATACCTTTTTCATTTGTATTCAAAAGCCTCTCTTTAATCTGTCTCAATTCTCCAGGTATGGCCTCGCCGCTCTTTTGTACAATCCCATAATGATTTCCATGGATGTGTTTTAGTCTTCTATCGATAGGTCTCAGGATGCTATTTGCCTTCCTTAACTACTCCCGCAGCGGGAATCACTGCTTTTAATATTCTATGCACCAACACCTTCAATCCTTTCCTTCACCAGCTTCTCGTGTAGCCCCATTCAGAGCATAAATGTTTATTATCTGTGTACTGCCATACTTGTGCATGGAGCTGTGAGACAGGCAAGCGCGGCGAAGCAGGCCGCGGCCTGCACCCCACGGCTGGGCCTCGCACCCCACCCA
>NW_009635561.1:0-3496 GCF_000690535.1 Cariama cristata | reverse complement strand
CTCCCCTCCCCAGGAAAAGTTCCCTGGACAAACCGTGAGAATTTGGGAAAACCGGAGCGGTGAGAGCCACCGGCTGATAGCACCTTCTGCTTCCTCCCCAGCCCGGGGCACAAACCCCCTACAGCTGCAAGGACCTTTGTCACAAAGGAAGGAGATGACCAGTAAATCAGGAAAAGTGAAAAAGGCGCCTAAATCCTCTCTGCAAAAGTCCCTTTGGGACTGGGGAGCAAAGTAGGAGTTTCCAGGTATTTCTGACGTGAGCTTTTGATGTGCGCGTGTAACCTACAACAGTGGTTACAGGGTGACCTGATCCCACGGCATGGGAGGTGCACGAGATTCGGCAATAGAGCTGAAACGTCCCTATTTGGTACCTTACAAAACGATTTCTGAACTTTGACTGACCTGAACCATCCCTGCTCTGAGTGACACCTGTAGTGTTATGGTAAAGCAGCCTGACAGGCTCAGCTGTCCCTTCATTCAGCAAGCTTCGATTTCCAGCAGATAAATACATCTGCAAGAAGTCATCCACATGCTCTCCCACAGTTCCTTTAAGTACAAAATAAGAAACTATTATTGTTTGGAAATTACAGTTTCCCATCTGTGAAACTCCTAAAGGCAGGTGTGGTCCTACACGCACATACGAACTCCTAATGCTGAACCCCTTACTAAACTCCTTTTCTCGACACTTACAGAAAGCCGTGGTGCTCACCCGCACACCACCAGCGCTCACAGCCTTGCTGGCCTCCAGGCAGAGTCCGAACACACCGAATAAACCAGCGAGTGAGCTGGGCTTTAAGTTTTAGTCCAGCGCCCACACGCTGGGTTACAAGGGAAGGAAAGGATTTTCTTCTTTTGGTACTGCTGGCCTTGGCGTTACAGTGAAATTCGCACTATGCTTTGGTCCGTGGCAAACCGTGCACCTGTACAGCTTTGGCGGAATATTGCAGCCACAAAAAAACCACGTGCATGACTTGATTTTCACTTTTTTGACATATGCGTGACATCCTACAGAAACTTTTCTTCTGCATTTTTTACTGTCCGGTAAACCCAGAGTTTTGGGTTATGTTTTCTCCCATCGACGTCAAAATAGAAGAAAATAATCTAAAGTTGTTCATCTTTGATAGAAGTCATATCACGATTTGATGAAAAATTGATTTTAAATTGCATTTCTGTATATACTTTTGCTATAGAGTATGTCTGTCTCTGAAATTTCAGAGCATTCCTCAGAAATACAGATAAAAGGCATAGCTTTATCAGTAGCTATAGCTATATATAGGTAAATATAAACGGGATACTGTTCTGTGGCAGAGAATTAAAATCCTTCAGGTGGCATCTCATACAAATAAAACGATCTCCAGTTCTTAATCTGTCGATCTGTATTTTGGGTCTGCGAATGCAGGTGTGAAAGTACATCTGTATCACTAGATCTGTGCACTCGCAATACCATTCCTCTGTCCGCACCCTTTCTGTCCGCACCACGTTATTTGTGTGTGTGTGTCGGCACTGGCGTGCCCGTGGCAGCACCAGCTAACCCACCGTGCTGTCTCTACGAGTGGCTCCGAGCAGATGCTTCGGAGATGCAAGAAGCACTTGGGAGATCTGGTTTCTTCCTAATGGAAGGCCATGAGTGGATAGCTTCTGCCCTGGAGCAGGAGCATTAGAACCCATTTTGCCCAGAGATATATATAAATACATACATACACAAACATATAGAGTTATGCCAAGGCAAGGATTTGTCTTTAGCACCCGCTGGGAGCCGTTAAATGGGCTGTACCCATCGGCAGGGCAGTGCTGCGGCAGCACGCTGGCTTTGCCGGAGGCCCCTGCCGTGGCCCTTTGCCATATCACAAAAAGGGGCTAGGAAAGGTTTAGTCCGCCGACCTTCGGGCTGTGTGGCGAGGTACACCTGTTTGTCCGAGCTTTTGGAAAATGCTGAAGAGAAACAAGCCAATGGCCAGTAATCGTAGGTATTCGCATCTTCACTGGGTGGAAAAAAAAAGAGTTGAAACCCATTGTCCTGCTAGTGTAAAGTTTGCACCGAATGTTCCTGTACGCACATCGCAAAACTAGCAATAGCTGATTCATACAGCTGACAGGGTATTCATCTGAACACCAGTTACTTTAGGCATGTTTTTAGAAGATCTGTCTTCTAATCTCAGAAGTGCAAGGGGTGATACTTTTTCCATTTCGGTGAAATTAGTTCAGGAAACAACCCGACCCCAAACATTAAACTGAAAGTTATTTAATTTCCCTGCACTTACTGACTACCTGGAGACATCCAGCATCAAATCGACCTCTAGGTATCACCATGGATGCTCCTGTTCCTCAGACGGACTGATGTGGTTTCCGTGGTCTTGCTTGTCTACTCGCTGCCCATTCGTGTGTGAACTCCAGCAGCGACCACGGGGCACGGTGTGACGGCTGGTCGTACCCGTTGGGTCAGAGCAGCCTGGCAGAGTGGTATTATTTGTGTTAGTCTAGTGCCTGGGGGCAAACTTCAGTGGGGGCTGGCTGAATTTTCCGTGTAAGTTTTAGACATCTACCATGTAAACAAGAGAATTTGCTTCATGTATTTTCTAAATGTACAACTTTACAAGTCTATGGAGAGCTCATTAAATTCTCCCCTTCTCAGCCGAGCTGACACCCAAGGACATGAAAATACTTATGTGTAATATATTTGTTAACGCTGACTTCCTTTTGCTTCGCAGAACCCCTTTTACTAGGAAGCAGCAATCCCTGGTAAACACCCACACATAACTTAACTCCTTTATGATAGTCTCACCCCCAGGAAAAAAACCACTTGTTCTTACAGAATGTGGAGTTTTTGACAACTTTCTTTCTTTTCGCTAGCATTTCACTTGAACTCACAAGGGGAGGAACGTGTCGTGACGGCATGGCCAAGGGGCAGCGATCTCTGCCATCGCTTTGGCAGGTCTCCGACACACGTCTAACACCCAGCGGTAGCTGGACCGGACCGTTTCCAGCGGCTTTTCTCATCGTTGGGTGCTTCATCGCCCATCGCCCGGTCAACGGCGAGAGACGCGCGTGTTCCCACGGCCACTTGACAAACGCTCCGGCTTTTCTGCAAAAACTGGATTTTTGAGCTCAAGACCCTCAGCAGAGTTAGCCCCAACCTGCCTACTGTGTCACGCCGTAGAGCCGAGCGGTTTGGGTGAATTGTGGGAGGGCGATGCCATCTAGCGGCAACGGGAAACTGGTCCCCCTCTGCCCCCCGGCTGCTGTCCCCCGTGGGCCTTAAAATCTGAGAAACCAGGGCCATGCACAGGCAAGGGTGAAAGGCAGAAGTGTTGCTTCTCATCGTTGCTCTCTGCAGCTTCCTGAGGAGGAGAGACGGGGAGGGAGGTGCTGAGCTCCGCTCCTGGGATCCAGGGTCGGGACGCGTGGGCATGGCTGGAAGCGGTGCCAGGGGAGGTTTAGACTGGACGTGAGGAAGCCTTGCTTTACAAAGAGGATGGTCAAACACTGGAACAGGCTT
>NW_009635560.1:5819-6507 GCF_000690535.1 Cariama cristata | reverse complement strand
GGCCGACGCAGGGCACGGCTCTACAGCTCTCTGCGATGGGCTACGCCTCGGCCCAAGGACGCAGCCAGAGCGCTTAAAAAAAGGCAAGTGACAATCGCCCAGGAGTACGGCCAGGCTGGGGGTAACCCCTGCTCCAAACCTGGGGATCACCGGTGACCCTGGGACATCAGTGCATCCCACCAGTGCAGCGAGCGAGTGCCCAGGGCAGGGATGCTGCAGGGCGATCTCGGCTGCAGGGCGGCCCAGGGAGCCGAGGGGCACACGGGCTTCACGGGAGAGAGCTCTGCTCATCCCTGCCGCCCTCCCCTGACTGCGCTCCTGTTCTCAGCCGCTCTGGGCTCTGCGGAATTGAGCAAAAAAACGCTCCGGTGATTATTTCTTACTGGAACCAAAGCTGGCTGAGCAAGATAGGGCTGCAGCTCCCCTAATTCAATCACCAGCCAACAGCACTGCCTGATGCCAAGGAGCTCAGAAAACAGTCAAGCAGCAAGCCCCAAGCGCACAGGGTAAGGAGCAGTGATGCTTTCCAGCGCTGGGAAGAGGAGCTGCACAACCTGGAGCCCTCCATGATGCTGTTCTAAGGGTGTCCAGCTTTCCTAAGCACCCCCAGCACAAAGGTCCCCCCCGCCCACCGATTCTGGCTCTCACTGCATGCATGGATGCCGGGTACCGGCAGGCGGGGAGGTGA
>NW_009635560.1:0-5788 GCF_000690535.1 Cariama cristata | reverse complement strand
GTATGAGCAGCCACACTGCCAGTCCCGTGGGGCAGCCGGCTGCAAAGCACAGTCTGACTGCAGGGAGAGCAAAGCCGCTCCCTTTATTCCCCTTTATCTTGCTAGTTGCTCCTAAGTACGATATAAAATGCACGCGTGCACCCACACCCAGCGCGAGCGTTACAGGGCCCACCGCACACCTCGCCTCTCATTCAGGATTTGCTCCCAACTGCAGTTTAAGAAGACGCAGCCCTCATCTCCTCCTCTTGCACGACGGGGTCGGGGGCTTCCCGACCAGCGATGCTTTTGTCAGCCTGGCCGTCCTGGAGCCCTTGAACCGCCCTCGCAGCAACACAACCTCCAGCAAGGATCATCCAGGCTTTCCTTCTCCAAATTACAGACTAATACAACAGCAGCCTCATTTTGCCAAATACAGCTAATGCCTGCCACCAAAACTGCCCCAAATCTCTGCATATACACTTTCACTTCCCCTTAGGATGACCGCTTGCCATCAGTGTTGAACGAGACCTCTGGGGCTTATTCCTTAAAGGTCACCTGCAGGGACAGAGACGCTTTCCAGTTCCCCAGCTCTGGTACCGGGCTTTATCAGCAGCTGCTCTCGGTTAGGGGAAGCCGATCCAACCCCTAAATGTGGATGCAAGAAGATGCATGCCCTAGATAGAGCGCTGGCTGCCGCTCGGATGACTGGTATGTGGTGAGCGTGGTGGGTGGTGGTCCCCAGGTCTCGGTGCCGGAGATGCTGCCCCGCATCTCCAGAGGCTGCACTGCCGCAGCGCTCCCACCTCCCCGCACCGGGGGAGCAGATGTCCCGGCAGCGGGGAGCACTGCCCTCCCGTCCTCGAGCAGCAAGCCTCCATCAGGAGTTTTTCACTCAAAAACACACTTTCCTGGAGCCAGTGATGTTTGGAAGTCAAAAAGACCAAAGATGAAACGTTAAGAGCGGCTCCCAACAGCTTAATTTGCAGCCATGCTGTGGGGAGCCGAGGGATGCTCAGGGGCGAGCTCTGGGGCCACGCAGGTCTGGCACCGAGGGACCCAGGGCTCTCCAGCAGGACGGGGCTGTGTCACTGCGGTGTAGAGGCTGAAGCTGTTCGGGAGGACTGTTTCTTTGTCTAACGCTCGACGTAGTGCAGTTCATCCTCCCTCGTACGCCCTGGGCAGGACACTACCACAGAGCAGGAGTCACGGCCGCGCCACGGGGGCTGCCCACTGACCTGCGCCATACAGCCCCATCCATCGCTGGTGTCTCCTAAGGGTTTCCAAGAGTTAAAATGACATCATGCACATCTCCGAACGACCGAACGTACACCGGCTGCGCTGGGTATTGCAGCTACCGACTTCCTCTGCAATATCGAGATAGGCGAGACGCTGACCTTCCCGGTGCTAAACCCATCACCTTCTTCAGCCAGAAACCTCTCACTGGGATCGCGTCTGCTGCCACCCATGCGGACTTGCCGGAGGTTTCAGGACGCAGCGACAAGCCTTTCCCCTCCACATCCAGCTCTGAGAAGAAGGAGGATTCCCTCCAGCGCCCTGGGGAAGGCAGGTATCGCTGCCAACGGAGGAGACGGGGTCAGGCATGGAGAGCATCTCCCGAAACACACGCCAGGCGTTGTCAGAGGCTCGGAGGACTGACACACGCCCGCGTGCGAGGCCAGACCTCCCAGGGAGCTCTCTGGGAACTATTTTTGTTTCTGTATCAGCGCCTATTTTCATTCGTGATCATGTTCACCTTCTGCTAGCACTCCTTCGAGACGAGGCTTCGCACCCGGTAACGCGGATCAGACACGCAGCTGACTCCCCTGGCTCCCGGTGCCTCACCGGGAACACGGCTCTGCCCTCACCCGCCACCCGCGGTCCCGGTCCGGCGGAGGGGCTGGCAGTGCCTGCTCCCAGCCCCGGTGCATTTACAGCATCAGGTGTCAGCAGGTGTTTTGGAGGTGTCTGTTGTTACCCACAAATTTTAAAACCTGACGAGGAGGGCTGAGCTGCCAGTGGCGTGGCGAGGCCACGTGTGCCGGTCCCAATTCCAGCTGGGAACGGGCACGGTCACAGCTCTGCACCCTCCGTCACGCCGGGGAAAAGGAGAATCCCAGGAAGCACTGCAGGAGCCAGTCGATAATTATCATTTTAGGATCTGCAGACAACAGAGTGCAAACACCGGGAAAGACACGTTACAGCCATCATTACAGCCTGGTCCCAAGCAAGCGCCCGTCTACAGGAGCAGCTGTAAGAGCAGATGGAAGAGAAAGTCGTAAATGCCGTTTGCACAGCGCGGTGGCCCTGCCTGCGCTCCCAGCCGGCTCGGTGGCTCTGATCTGCCACCGATCCCATGCACAAGTCCTCTTCCCTTCAAGCGAAAGCAAGCTGTGGGTGAACGCTGTCACCAAGTCCCCCCACAACCTCACGGACAGCAATTCCACCGACATCTGCTTCGCCGGCAGCCGGCATCAGGCTCCTGGGTGACCCGGGCAAAGGGCCCGAAAGGACCCGCTTTGCTCAACACCCCCCCCACACCACCCCCTTTGCAATGCTCCCTCCTCTTCCTCACCTGGTTCTTTCCCCGAGGCATTTTCAGCTTTTATACCAAGCAATAATGCAGAGATCACACATGGAGAGAAAGGACGAAACAGTCGCAAGGAAGCAAGAGGAAACCAAGCATCCCATCCTTGGTGGGGAGGAGAAAAGAAGGGGACAGCGTAAGAGGGGACGTCTCCAGGGGTTACGAACGTGGAGGTCGTTACACAAGGCAAGTGACGGGGTCAGCTCTGCCTCCTGGCAGGGTCGGTGCCTGAGGCTGCCGGCAGCAGGGCAGGGGGGTACGGGGGGGCTGTGATCTCTGCAGCTGCGGAGGGTTCACGTGCCAAGGAAACCCTGCAATTCACGGGGTCTGCTCGTATCGACGCTTATTCTGGGAGCAACCAACCGCCTGGCATTTCTGTGGGAGCGGGTGTAGAGGCTACGGCAGCAGGGCTGTGAGAAAGGTTTGGGGCACCCATAATTTTAGAAAAGTGAAGGCACAGCAATAGGAACGGGATGAAATACACTGGGCAGGAACCCGCCCGGACATCGCCCAGGGAAATGAAGGCATTGCTTGCCCGGGCAGCAGAAGGGTGCTCGGCCCACCCAGGCACCACGCAGCTTTTTTTTCACTGCTGGAATCGCTGCAGGATTTGGGTGGGAAGGGACAGCCGGGCACCACGTTGTCCAACCCACCGCTCCAAGCGGGGTCAGACGGGGAGGGGAAGGACCAGGCTGACCGATTCCTCCTGCATCCTCCCCCGGGAGCCAACGGGGAACCGCTCGTCAGCAGCACCGCGCCGAATCTGGGCTTAGGAGATGTGAAAATCCGAACCGGGGTAGATGTGTTCCCCTGCGACAACGGACTTCGTTACAAGAGTCCCGGACAAGGCTCCCGTTTATACCGGCACCAAGCTGGATCGCAGCACAGCGTTTGCTAGGCTCCTGCGGGACACGGTTCGTTAACTGGGGGGAGCGGAGACTGCACAAGAGCCGCGGGAAAGGGAAGGAGCTGCGGGCGTAGGAGCAGACGGACCAGGCAGCTGTAACAGAGGCAACGCCAGGCTGGAGGGGAGCTACGGCAGACCCCGCTTTGCAGACCCCAAAAGGTGACGCTGTGTCGGTCACTGGCTCCTGTCCACACAGAAGAGATTTATTTGTTTTACCAGCAAGGAAGCAGCTTGGCTGTTTTCTACCAAGAAGCCCGCAGAAGGGATGGCCCGAGGGAGCAGGACATCTCCGTGCGGACACAGGCTGCGGGCACGGCGCACCCGGAGCACCCCATCGATGCTGGGGTGATAAAAGGTCAGCCCTGGCAGCACAGCTGCACTGGGGGGATTTACCAGCGCAGACCCCTGGGGCAATGCTGCAGCCTGGCCCCAGGGCAGAGCACAACGCCTGCACGGCAGAGGCTTTGCCAGGCAGAACCCGTCTTCTCCAGCTCGCCGCCGAAGCCCGTGAACGCGCATGCAATGCACGACAAATACAAAAGAGAAATGAGGCAGAGATTGAGCGCGGTACCATTTCACACATGCCTGGCAGGGGAGAGAACGGCTGTTAGGAGGTGGAAGGCAGGGAGGATCACAGCCTCGCACCGCGACGCGCAGCATCAGCCAGAAGATGGATGCGGTGTTCTCCGTCCATTTGAATCGAAGGGTTGGAGGCACCGAGCCCCACGGAAAGGGCTGTAAATATCACCTAATGAGGGCTGGACGCTGGTGCTCTAGCACCATGGAAATGAGCTTGCCAGCAAGGAGAGAACATCCTTAACAACAGGCAAGCGCAGGGAGGCGATGATGGATGTCTTCATTTGGGACCAGAGAGCCACCAGCAACGCTTGCGCTGGATAAATCACCTCCAGACTTTGCTAACACAAGAGCCTGGAAATGCAGAACATCGGCTGCAGACTCAGCCGGGCAACTCCCACGGCAGGCCCGGAGCGGAGGATGGCCTCTCCTGGCTCGAGGCATCCCGCCTGCCCGTGTTTGCATGGATGAGCCTCAGGTCGAGGGGCTCAAGACGGCGCAGAAGATCTGTGCCAGCCCTTGGGAGCCCCGGACCCACCTGCACGCCGCAGCCCTGGAGGCAGCGAGGGATTACGGGGTTATGGATATGTAGAGAAGCATGTTCCTGCTTTGTTCCAAAACACACAGGCACAAAGCGAAAACAGCCCCAGATGTAACTGATGAAACGACATTTGCTTGAGCCAGAAGCAGATGTGGGAGGGTAAAACGCCCCGTCTGGTCTCTGAGATGCGACCACCAAGCCTCACTTCTCGGGGTGGCCTCACCAAACCCAGCTCAGCGAACGTCTCTGGTTGCAGAAGTGACACAGACGAGTGGGACACCCCGCTGTCCCCAAGGTGCCACACACCGGCATCCTCACTGCTCCCTCCGAGCTCACGGCTGGATGAGACAACCCATCTGCCACCCTTGTTCTCCCCGACCGAGGCACACGAGTGGGGGGAAGAGAGGGGAGGACTCAAGCGTGGAGCTGCAGGGCGCAGCACCGACCCCGTGCCGCCCATGGAGCCAGCATCGTCCTTCGCCAGCAGAGCGAAGCCAGAGACGTACCTGAAAAGCCGAGGTCCAGCAGGACGGCCCGTTTGCGGTCCTTCACGCTGCTGATCTGCTGGAAGTAGAGGTCCACGACAAAGAAGAAGATACAGCCAAAGAAGGCAATGATGCCAACGGCGATGCCGTAGCTGCAGGCACTCTCATTCTCATTGAAGATGCAGAGCAGCTCGGGGTTCTGGCTGTCCTTGTTCACGTAGCACTCGTTCACGATAGAGCCAAACACCACGATGGAGAAGATCTGCAGAAGGAAGAGAAAACACAACTCGCTGCTGTTTACATTTAACTCTGTTTTCCAACAGCAACATAATTGGATTCAATCCTGTCTTTGACTCCATGGCAACGTGGCATTTGTTAGACAGATCCCAACTCTCGCCTGGTTGGTGGCCCCACGCGATGGCCTGGTGGACGGTACTTAAGACCTCCTTCGCCGTGAGCGTCTCTGCCTTTCGGTGGCTTGGTTTGCAGAGTATTTTAAGAGATGTTATTCTCCAGTCAGGCTAGGGAGGGAACAAATGAAAAGATGGGCCGGGTCTCCGCACAGCCTTTCTGCTCGTGCTGCTCCCCGCTGTCGGGCTGTGCTCGAGAAACCCCTTGGGTCACTGCGGAGCCCGGAGAAATGAAGTTACGGAGGGTAAAACGGAGCTGCTGAGGAGGCCGACCTGGGGGAGGCCTGGCTGCCCGGTGGAGGGGGG
>NW_009635559.1:4296-22146 GCF_000690535.1 Cariama cristata | reverse complement strand
CCCTTTTTTTTTTTGGTCCTAGAGTTTTCCTTATGTTCATGTGCCTGCTGTAACATATTTCAGGAAACTAAAAATTTTGTGTACTTTAATACTTCAAGTTTGGGGTTTTTTTACCACTTGAAGTGTTAAATGTATAAAACAAGAACATACTTCTGAGAGCAACAAAGATAAAAGCTTATCAGATTTGTGTAGCCTTTCTTCAAGACACTTACAGTCCCTCATACTACAGAATTCTGGGGGAAAATAGCATAAAAGGAGAAGAAATGTTTTTAAAACTCAAAACATAAGCCTACTGCCAAGAGACGTGTAAATAGATTCTCTTGAATGTTATTTGACACAAATGCATTGTGAAGGGGGAAGCATTTCTTTTTATGCTTGTTGTTTGCGACACGAGGATTTTCCTGAATCGAAAGTTATACGTTGCAATGAGTTGTGGTCTTTTGGAAAATAGTTCATGTTTTCTCATCTTGTATAACGTGCAAATAAGGTTCTACAGGCATCTGGTAGTTTGAGGCTTTTGGATGTCTGTTGTGTTGCTCAGCTGTATTTTGAAACTTGGTCCTTTTGTCCGTTCTGTATCTCTCCTTGTGTATTACTGCCTTTACCAAACGCCATTTCCTAGTGACTCTGTTCATGCCGGTCTTTGAAGTCACGTTTTGCAAGCCATTAGGGCTCTTGAAAGCAATAGAGTGAAATAACAACCCTTGGGTGAAAATGTGGGAAGGCAGAATCGGTCATTGTGTACGTATATAAATGTGTGTAGTGTGCAAGCTCAAAATGGGGCCAGTGGCATTTTAGATGACTATAAAGACCTTTAAGTTGACCATTCTCTTAATCTTCCTGTATTTGGTTTCTACAGGGAGCAATAGAAAGAGTGAAGGAAAGTGATAAATTAGTTGCAACCAGTAAAATAACGCCACAAGACAAACAGAACATGGTGAAACGTGTCAGCACCATGGCTTATGCACTACAAGGTAAACCAAATTTTGGGCTAAATGGCAACATTGTAGACCTCGGAACGACATCTCTTAAGTAACAAATTTTGAAAGAGAATCTTTGTTCTACCAGAGATGATACTAAGGGCTGGGCGTGGGGCAGTGTTGTTGTTGTTGGGTTTTGTGACCTGCTTAGATTTTCCTAAAACTGCAGTTAAGTTTGCCCATTGTTTTCTTTCAAATCTTCATATTGCTATTGCAAAAGATAGCTGTTTTGGAAATGCAATTTTAAAAAAACAAACTCAAAACAGCCACCCCAGACTGATTCTTTCATTTTGAAATGATAATGTCTCAAAGGAAAAGCATGAGCCCTGGTGCAGGAAGCAGTTCCTCAAGTGCAGAAGTGTTTTTCTGATTCATGGTTGAGTCAGACATGATCCAGTTGAGATTCATGTCCTTGTGGGTAAGACTTTATTTTCTGGGTGTTCTTTGAATGAACTTTTTCCTCTTTAGGTCAGAGATGTTGTAAATATGAGACATAGCACGCCGCACTTGAAAAAAACGGGGAAGTGAGGAGTCAGTCCTGCAGGGTATCGAGCCCTTAAGTGCATCCTGTTAACTGAGGGCAGTGGGACTACTCATTGCTGAGGGAGTTGCAGCTTTTTGGCTGACTTAAAGCCACCGGTACTCAGTATTTTACAGGACAAAGTCAGAGCAGCACACAAAATTGATTTTAAAAACAAACAAGAAAACTCCCCACCCCCTCCTTCATGGCCACCGTGATGCAAGAGGACTGTGCTGTGTAAGTGGTCATCGTGGAAGAGACCTCTAGGATGACTTTTGCAATCTAGAATATTTCTTCTCCCTCTATTGGTATCTCAGAATATATTTAACTTTTTGTTTCAGCTGTAAGTTGTAATCTGACAAAGAGATGCAGAAAGTGGTGAAAGGTGTTCTGGATCCAGTAATGCTGTTTCTCAGGTTTCTGCTGAAACACTCTATCAAGAATGGGGTCAAACATTACTGGCTGTATCTTTTTTTTTTTTAGCTAAATATTTACAGCTGTGGCTTACAACTTGATACCTATACCCTTGGAAATCTGAATGTCCTAGCCAAATTCTGTTGGAAACACTTCAGGAAAGAGCAGTTACCTCAGTAGGAGAAAATCCTGCTTGTATTCTTTATCAAATCTTTCTAAGAAGAACCTGGCTTTATCCAGGAAGGGTCTGTATTTTAGCAGCGAGTAACTGACACCCTACCAATTTTACAGACAGCTCCATCATCACTTGAGTGCTGCAGGCAAAAGGGGCTGGGGAAGCCGTGAGCACAGTAACGGTGCTGGCAGGGCTGGACAGGGAGCTGGCTGCACAGTAACTAACCCAAACTCAGTGAAACTGTACCTAATTACCAATGCTTCTCTGAAATAATTTGCCTTCTGGGTCTAATTGCAGCTGAGATGAATCACTTCCACAGTAACCGGATTTATGACTACAACAGTGTCATTCGTCTGTATCTGGAGCAGCAGGCACAGTTTTATGAAACGGTAAGGTGTAGTATGGCTGTGCCATTTTCCTGGCACATACTGGGCTGATAGTCTTATAGGAAATACTTGCAGTACTTAATCATCTTTTTGCATGAGCCTCTCCCAGAGAGCAGAGATTTGAAGAATTGTACATGTAAAAAAATAAAAAAGCCCAAAGAATGAGTAAAAAATATATTTTTTCTATAGATACTATCCTGTGTACATGACTGTCATATTAGACCAATTAGACCTAAAAAACACTGTTGAGAAACATTGTTGACAGCTTGATTTTCTTTTTTTCCAATGCCAGCACTAAGGTTACAAAGCATTTTAGTTCTGTGATATGCAGTAAGACAGCCTTGCTCCACTGAGTACAACAGTAAACCACGCGAATGAAACTTCCCTCTCATGGGATGGGAGGACGAAGGGAAGCTTCTGTGATTTAAAGCCTGATGTATGCAAGCGTGAGGCAGGGGGGACTGGAGTGGTTCAGGAGGCTTATTAAATACGTTAACTCTGAGCACTTGACCTACAACCTTAGTTCTCATTTAACTTTATTCTTATGCCTGTTTTCCTTGTGGTTTGTTAAATGAAACCCAAGAACAAATTATCTGATGTGATACGCTGGTAAAACCTGTGAGCTTGGGTGTGCTGGAAGCTGGCTTCTGTCACTTAAAGGAGTCCTATAAGCAACTGGTTGCCCTTCACAGCAGTAAAAGGTGCCAGTGGCACTTCAGGTATCTTTAGTGGATGAGAACTTCAGGTCACCTTGCTCGGTTTCTGTGCCCCATTTGATGGGGTCAGGCATCAAATTCCCTTCCCTCCGTCTCTTCTCCAGTCTATCCCAGTTCTTCTGACAGCCTCACCAGTCTCCGTGTATGACCCCCCTCTGCCCAGGAGAGAGACCAGATCCATGCTCGGATGCGGGCTGCTGGCTGCCGTGAGAGCTGTGGGGAGAGGACAGGAGCTCTTTTCTGATGTGTGGCCTTGTTTCAGCAGGGAAATGGATTTCATGAAAAATCTGGCTTTGTTCCTGTAGCCCTCCTGCATAGTGCAGTGCTAGATAACCTAACGGGCAGGGTGACGGCCCTGCCTACAAGTACATTTTCCAACACAACCTGAGCGGTGAAAGCACAAAATGAACAAGCCAGAAAGAGTCTGTATGAGAAGAAAAGTCTTTATAATGGAATGCTTTGAGAGTGCTACGTACACAAAATCTTCAGTAAAACCTGCAGTTTTTCAGGAAACAAGGGAACAATTCATTTAGTTTCTTAGCCTGCAATTGTATTTCTGCATAAAGTGACTCACATGTTAAATATGTTGTTTCTTTGTTTCAGATTGCACAGAAGCTGAGGCAGGCACTCAGCCGCTTTCCTGTCATGTAGAGAATAAAGAATAGTCAACAATAAAGAACAACTCCGAAGTGCTTTTCTGATTTTGGGGCAATGCTAATAAAAACTTGTTAGCCTTTGCCAGCCAAAAACAAACCCACCAAAAAAACCCCAACAACAACAAAAATCAGTTGTAGAAACAAAGAATTATTTAAAATTTTACTTTATCAGCCTAAATCATAAGGTTCTCTTACCTCGAGTGCTCTCCCGTTTGTATCATTATTTAAATAAAACCAGCTAGATAATGCTGTCAGTTATAGGGAACTAAATTAGCAAACTGAGATGTTGCCACGGACTTCATGCAGACTTGCGTCTATCAGATGTTCTTCCAAAAACTCTTAATCAACACCAGAGCTACAAGTTTAGATCTTTATTTTTCAAGTGGGAAAGCAGACAAGCTTGAGAAAGTGACTTTAATACTCATGATATTCAATTCAGCTCTCCAGCGATTCAGTAGCCAGGAGGAATTTGTGTATGTTTCTGGTATGTGTTCACGGGGATCTCCTGAATGAACACTGTTCTGTTTTGCTTCCCATATGCGGCCATGGCATCCTGCTCCCATTTTGACTTCTGGGCAATATCACTCCTGCTTCTCTTTCTCTTTTTTTCCTTCTCACTAAATCCTGTACTTGTGGCACAACACCTCAGAGCTTATGTCAGGCTCGCTCTTTCGCGCTGTGCACTGTGTAAGAAGACAAAGTACAAACAAGGAAGGAGCCATTCGGGAAGGTGTGAAAAACCTTTTCCATACCAGCACTTTGACGCCGGCCGATGTTACGCCATAAGGCACTGGTGTTCCTGGGTGCTGTACTGGGCCAGCTGCCCTTTTACCCCTCAGAGAGCTCGAAGGGTTTCCTCAGAGGGGACACTGCCACATCTACCCCATACTAGTAAAAGTTGCCAAATTCCAGCTAAGTTCAGGTCTTCATATAGTAGTATGGTATGCTGTTGGCTTGGGTTAACTTTTTGTTACCTTCTACTAATGCAAACTAAAAGGTGACAAAAGTACTGAAGAACGTTGTGAGTTTATCACACAAGCTCTGTGCTTTGATCGTCATCTCTTAGCAAGCGGCCCAGGGTCCTCTTCCGTACTACTGAAATGTCGTTTGAGGCCCAGGCTTTTCAAAACAAAAAAGCCACCACGGACCCCGTTCACAACGAGCACCAGCTACCAATAATTCATGTCATGCCATAAGCAAGCGGGAAAGCCAAAAGGCAGGTTTTTGCTAAAATGTGCCTAGAAAATGAACATTTTAGCAGAAAAATAAAAATTGTAAAAAAGGCATTTTACCAAGAAGCCATTCTAAGGGATGGGTACAGTCTGCTGGTTGAATAGTGGCCTTACTCTGTTCTGCATTGTTGTTACTTTTGTGTGCTAGAAGGAAAATCTGGGTCTGCCTGAATAACCTGAAACCAAACCAAACCAGACTAAGCCTAAGTCTCGATGCTTTTCACTGTCACAGGTTTTGTTCACCTTTTATAAACCTTGTCTTTTTCTCCTCCCAATTTTAGTTGTTCGCTTCCACAATTCCATAGCGCAGTGTTGTTTGATACAGCCATTTAAATATGTACAAATTGTAAAGAATATGTATAAATGTTTTACACCAAATGTAAGATCTGCTTGCATGTAGAAGCAGCTTATATAATAAATTGTTACAATGTGTACAGTAAATTCTGAAATCACTTTTTCAAGCCAGCATTTTTTTAGCATTTGTATATTCACTTTTTGGTAATGAAATCTCTTTGTAACAGACTCATAAGTTGGGAGGGGGAAGGGGGGTGTCTTTTTACCAATCTTTAAATAGCTCTGTATGCACTAAAGTTGAAGGTTCTTTATCCTGAATAGATTGTTTTGGAATCTGAAGTGTAAGCTGTGCGTTCCCAGTGCAGGGAGGCTATGACAGTAGCAACTGTGTCAGAGATGCGACGTTTGGGGGCGGGGGTTGAAAAGAAAAACTGTTTTAAAGACTTCTAGTAAAATGAAGTTAAACTGATAATAAATATTTATGTGTATCCACCAGACTATTTTTTTTTTTCCTTTGAAATCATCACATTGCTTTTTAACAGGGTGATGCACTATGAGGCAAATCTTCCTTAGAGTTTTTCATCAGCTTACACACAGCGGGCAGCTGAGGAGTGAGGAAGCGTCCATGTGTCTTCATAATGCGGGCATCACAACCGAGCGGTATAATAGTGCTAGTGACTGCAAACCAGCAAAGGCTACGCGTATGTGTAAGCTCTCATTATTCAGGTCAGTCCGGCTCGTGGTTGATGGAACCCTCCTGACTGCAAATAAGTAGTAGAGCACAGTGCCACTGTGTATTCCTGGCTTGGTGTCGGCATGGCGTTGACCCAGAATAGAAATTCGATTGTCTTTGGTATTTGGGTTTTTTTAAATTAGATGTGAATAGTGGCAGAGTTAGGTTGGGTAAGTTGGGAGCAACAGAAAAGCTGCACACTGAAGATGCAGTCATAAAACAAGAATAACAAGTTAGAGTAAGACTTGAGTAGCGCCCTCCTGAATTTTGTTTGTCACGGCTGAATAACTGATCTTTGGCGCATCGAAAAGCCTTAATACTGTTTCCTGGCTTACGCCTTTCTTCGAGGCTGAGCCAAACACTGGCATTGTCCCAGTGACTTTGTAAAGGACATCAAATGCTCTAGCTGTTGGGTTTAACTTTCTATTTTAGTTGCTTATTCCATTACTGCTAAAGTACTAAATTAATCTTTTAACAATAAAAATAAAGGAGAATGCTACCTGTGTTTCTTGTCTGCAGTTCATCCCACGTGGGATTAGACTGGAGCAGCAGGCTGGGTTCTTCTTGCAACGTATGGTACGTTTTTGGAATAGGACTGTCTACTGTAATTGGAAAGAGGTTAATTTAATGCTTTAACAAGGCCTAACTTTGCACAAGTACTGAAACTTTTACATTACTGAGCAATTTCTGTGTTCTCTGTCAAAGTAATTGAGAAAGTATTGCCATAACATACACCTCTGTAAATTCTGATTAAATAATAGTCATCCATTTTACTGCTACCGAACTTAGTCTTGTTTAGTGCAGCAGAGTAATTCGGACTAACAGCCTCGTAGAGAAAGAGCTGCCTCTCTTGTGCGGTGGTTTGGTTTGCCGTACACCAGACACCCTGCCGCTCTGGCTGGGCCAAGAGTACTGTCCAGCCTGGTGGCGTGCAGCCGCCCGCAGCCAGCACAGCACTGGCTAAAAGCACCGGCCAGGGCAGGCGTCCTGCTGCTGCTGCCACCTCTGCCTTTCTCCATGCTTCACCCTGGGACGGGCGAGCGTGCACCAGGGGAAGGTGAGTTGTCTGGGGGTCTTCAGTCGGGTGTTTTTTCCACTCTATCTATTTTCTATATTTTTCTATAACTCAGCTGATAAAATGATGATATAACAACAAACAAGTACAGAGCAGGAGAGGTAACCACTTGGGCAGAAGAAAACCTTTTTTTTTTTTTTCTGTCTAAGGAATCCCTGACAAAAACAACCTCGTAGAATTAGAAACAAACAGACTGGCTGGAGACCAACCCACCCATCCTGGCGGGTGGCAATATCAGTCATATCTGTACTGACATCTGAGTCACAATGACACATTTTCTTGGGATCTTGGAGATTCTACAACATGCCAGCATAGTTCTTTCCAATAAATCGGCAGCATCTCTCTTAAAAAGCTTTCCCTTATGTACATCATCGCTTCTGTAAGTTGCGTGTATATAAACTGCTACCACTAAGCTTGAGTTTTCATTAACTAGAACAGTTAAACCAACATAGCTAATAATTTTTACATACTTGAAGTCTTCCTCATGTTAAAGTGTATCACCTTTCTTCCCCAGGTGCGTAAAATTAATCTGTTTGCTTGCTCATGCCAGACCCATTCGTTCTTGCCCTGCCGACAGATGTCACGCTGCCGACCAAACCATCGCTTTCTGCTACGAACACCCACGTTGCCCTGCTGTGGTTCTGCCATACAGCGGTCAGATCCTATAGGTACAGCTCTGGGCATCTATCCCAAATGAAATATAATTCCCAAGCACATTTTCAATTTATAATACTTGGTTCCATCTGTATCTGCAACCCAGACCTAGTTGAGGTCAGGCAGGGTTTTTTGCTTTTGATAAACTTAGGTTATATTCCAATTATTTAATAGACTTTTAGTGTAAGTTTTCAACTCATTTTATGCCTACTCGGTAGGCACTGTATTTACAATACATTTTCTTAAATTTCTTGAGGTTTGCATATGAGAAATTTGTCAAAATTATTTCTAAAACCCTTCTGTTTGCATCTTTATATCCCCTGTTTTTAATTAGGCTAGTCTTCCAGTCAAAGGAGGATATTTGACTATTGACACAGATTCTGCTCAACAAACTCGGGTTAGCTGGTTTTTGCCTCCTCTCCCCCGCTGCTCTTTGCGCACCAGTCATGACTTTGGGATCTTCGCCATATCTTTGCTGACACAAGTCAGTATCTTCGGGACACTGAATTTAAACTGACATCAGTTTATTTTATTATTCCGTGGTTTACAAATGCAAAAAATGTGTTTGCCTATTTTTAATCTTCTTGGCCTTTAAATCTTTCCTAATTCGTCATGCTTGCTTAAACTCTCATACATTTTTTTTGCCTTCCTTCAGATTCGAGCTAGTAGGGCTTACCGCCTGAACTTTCCGAACTCTAGGTTCTTGTCATCTACAGAGTTAAAAAGTATTTGCTTCATCACAGAAGTGATTAGTTTCTTTGAACTGGTCCTATCAATCTGAAGTCAGCTTTCTCATGTTTATTAAATGCTGTTCTTCCCCTGTTCTGGCCTGTGGTTGTATTCTCCTGTTAAAATACATTTTTGTAAGTCACAACTTTTTTCTTTTTGTCAGGGCTGAAGCAAGAAGGTGTGTCATACTTAGTATTTTCTGTTAACAGCAGACTTTTGCTACCCTTAGTTTTCCTGTTATATCTAGCATCGTTAAAGACTATTCACTTTTAAAAATTATTTGCTAATAAACTTGTCGTAGCACATGTTTATTGATTCAAAGTCACTTTTAATTCACGTTGCCTTCTGTTGCAATTAAATCTCAGTAGATCCAAATCTAAAATTGTTGCTCTTCACTGGTGTCTTTTATCTTCTGAAATGTCATTCTCCAAACAAACAATTTGATGAACTGTTATTCCAAGAAATAGTTTTCTTAAATTCTACTCCATTATATTTATTTTTAAAAGATGTAATCAAGTTACTAGCTCCAAGAGGTTTGTTAGAGGTTATCTCAGCAGAATGACAACAAATGGTAGGAACATAAAAATAACAGAAAATAGAGAAAGATTGTGGAGACTTTTAAAAAATATTAAGTGGTTTGGTTTCTTTTGAATCATATGTTAGTTATTTGACCTTAGTTATTAGCCTGTCCCCAAAGACACTTGCCGAGAGTGAGGATTAGGGGACAGGTGATATATGCATATGTACGTATATACGAATGCACGGCGTTGGCGGTAGTGCAGGTTGCTGAGCCAGTCCCTGTGGGCTGACAAGTGTGCAAGGAAAGGAGTCCAGCTGAGCAAACTGATCTGCCAGCCCTGGATAACCAGGTGTGGGGTCTCTGTCCAACAGAACTGGGAAAGGGGAAGGGAGGAGCAAGGGATACAGAGGAGAGCAGAGGAGTAATTCCCTCCTGCTCACGAACAATGTCTACTCTGAACTAGGAAAGACAGGAGCAATATGAAGGCGAGCACCAGGTGAGCTCCCCATTTACTGGTTTCAGTAAATTAACCTGCTCTGAATGTACGTGATTTTTCCTACAGGCTTCCTCACAGGCAATGTGTGTGTGGGGATGGACGGGCAAGTATTTTTACCTTTTGCTGTCAAACACCTGTACCGGGATGTGTGAGTATTCTCTCTGTATCTCACTGATGGGGAAACTGAGGGACAAATGAATTGTCACCTGCCAAGAAGGTCGGAGGGCTGAGGATGCAACCTCCCCTCTGCAGCCCCTTCAGCTGATGCCTACCTGCACAGCTCCTGCCAGTTTGCTGTGGTAAAGTTTCTGATAACATGCAAGAAGTACCTATTAAATAGCTTGTCATAGCATCCACCCACAGCCACCTGCGATGATGTGATGCCACAATGATTACTGAATTTGGTCACCCACAGGAGACTCAAAAATAGTGGGACAGCAGACTGGAGCTTACAGAGTGGGGCCTCTGAGGAGCGCACTCTCATCCTTTCCGTACCAAAGGAGAGGATAAAGGGACTGAAAACAGGGCATTGATCAACTGAGCGGCAAGCTTTTTATTTGTGACTGTTTATAGTAGAGTATCTGAAGAAAATCAGTCTGTTTTTTAAAAAAAAAAAAACAAAATGATAGTTGTGGATGAAACCAGATGCTAAACAGAAGAGTACCTTCCAATACAGAAGCTAAATATTTATCAGGCTTCTTTCAGATCTGTAATTACATCAGGATAACTAGGTTAGTTAAGGTACTAGCTGTTGTACTCTACAGCCCTTGGTATACAGGAGTGGTAGCAGTTTCTAGGACTATGAATTACCTTAGAACAATAATCATGTTAAAATAATTTATTGCCATTTCAAACACAGCTCAACAAACACAAACTCTTTGTAATATTTGTAAATCTAGATAGAAGTTCATCTCTTAAATGAAAAGATTAAATGCATCCCTTCATTATGCTTACTTCTCTGCTTTACATTTTGGGGGAAGAGTATCTCCCTGCTCATCTAGACCTTCCTGGACCACAATTTATTACACTCCTAACATAAATTGCATTGTATTCACTTTGTTGGCATTTCTGAGCCCCTGCTAAGGCAGGAGGATGTCGTTGCTAGTATGTTCTAGCTGTTCTCTAAGACTGTTGGGAGGGCTTCGGCTAGGATGGCAGCCCCTTACGATACTGCCAGCACTCACAACTGTACTAGGAATCTGAAATATCTCCCAGCATTTCTTAAAGCCCCTTAAAATGTTTATGTGAGAATCACATCTTTTTGTTTGTTTGTTTTTTAAACCTGCTACTATAATGTCCAATGACATGCTGGAAACACAGACCTTCAGAAGCCCGAAACAAGAGAGCGCTTATAGTAATCCTATGTTCATCTATTTATCCTATGTTCATCTATTTATTTTATTATTTTTAATAACATTCTTTCCAAGCCAGATGCAGGATCTTGTCAAGTTTGGTGCATCCAATAACAATAATGATTCACCAAGTTAAACTATTGCCTCAAAAGTGAGGACCATAGAGGGATGAGGGACTGTTTTCTAATTGTTGACTAGTTCCTGACTAGTTGACTACTATTTTTAAGCTCAGTAAAGATTTTGTTTAAAAACTCAACAACTGGAAGAGAAGTGTGGAGTTAAACATAGCATCTAGTGCAATGTAGCACCAAATGTAACAAATATAAAATAGGCTGCTTGCTGTTAGGATGGAGTTGCTGAGCTTGACGCTGCCGCAGAAGGTTCCCATCTGATTGCCCTCACCAGGACCGCACCGCTCAGGACTTGTTAGGCCTGCAAAGAAAGTTGAGAAGTAAAGGACCTCCTCATTTGTCTGCCCTGTTTAAGTAGCGACACTTTTCTGGCTGGTTCCAAATCGCCCCTACCAAACTTACAGCAAGGACTTTTTCTTTTTTCCAAGACAAACCTTTGGGAAGGAGGTAGGTACAAAACATTTCTCCCTACTACAAGCATGTTTATGCTTACTTAGCAATAGATAAACTTTACTGGGGTAACAACAAGTGCCAGTCTATCTGCTGCTTATAAACATAGTCTTAATGCTTGGCAGAAAGGAAACAACAACAAAACCCCAAAACAAAACCATGATGCAAGTGTTTATGAAAGTCTTCCAAAATTTAAATGGACTTTGCAATCGGTAGGAGAAGGTTGCTACCCAAAGGCTGCTATACTGTAAAATAAGCCTGCAGGATGGCTGTGGGAGTTGGGATCTATTCAAATGGGGTGTAAAATCAGTGTGAGAAAAGGGCAACTTGCAGGGACTGCAGTGGCTTCAGAGGGGGTTGAGGGTCGTCTGCTAGAACAAGAGTTGAGTTCAGCAAAGCGGTGATGGTAGATGCTCCCTGGCACAGCTCCCCTCTGAGCAAGTTCACTGGTGATACAAAACTGGGAGGAGTGGCCGATACAGCAGGAGGCTGCGCTGCCATTCAGCGAGACCTGGACAGGCGGGAGAGTTGGGTGAAGGTGAACCTGATGAAGTTCAACAAGGGCAAGTGTAGGGTCCTGCACCAGGGGAGGAATAACCCCATGCACCAGTACAGGCTGGGGGTTGACCTGCTGGAGAGCAGCCCGGTGAAGAAGGACCTTTGAGTCCTGGGGACAACAAGTTGCCCATGAGCCAGCAATGTGCCCTTGTAGCCAAGAAGGCCAATGGTATCTTGGGGTGCATGAGGAAGAGTGTGGCCAGCAGGTCAAGGGAGGTTCTCCTCCCTCTCTTCTCTGCCCTGGTGAGGCCCCATCTGGAGTGCTGTGTCCAGTTCTCCCCAGTTCTCTGGGAGCACTCCACTGCTCTCCCCAGTTCAAGACAGACAAGGAACTACTGGAGAGAGTCCAGTGGAGGACAACAAAGATGATGAGGGGACTGGAGCATCTCCCTGATGAGGAAAGGCTGAGGGAACTGGGTCTGTTCAGCCTGGAGAAGAGAAGACTGAGAGGGGATCTCATCAATGTTTATCAATACCTTAAGGGCGGGTGTCACGAGCATGGGGCCAGACCCTTTTCAGTGGTGCCCAGCGACAGGTTAAGGGGCAATGGGCACAAACTGGAACTCAGGCAGTTCCATCTGAACATGAGGAAGAACTTCTGTACTTTGAGGGTGGCAGAGCCCTGGCACAGGTTGCCCAGAGAGCCTGTGGAGTCTCCTTCTCTGGAGATATTCAAAACCCCCATGGACATGACCCTGTGCAACTTGGTGTAGGTGACGCTGCTTTGGCAGGGGGTTGGGCTTAGGGAGGGCCCTTCCAACCCCCTCCAGTCTGTGATCAGGGCAGCCTTTTGAGCGGCAGCTTCTAGGATTAAACTGAGCCTAGTTACTCTGTCTTCTAAGAGTCATTCTTAAGCTCACAGAGCATCTCTGCTTTTATTCAGGCATGCTATGAACTCTGTGCATCAGTGTTTCCACGTGGAAAAGCTCTCCACCAGTTCTGGCCCTTCCATCTAGTTTGCAATAAATCTCCAGGACCAGAGGAAGTCTATTTCAAATTTCTGGAAGGAGTAAAAAGAGAATTCAGCTGACCTCCTAGAAAAATATGCAGGGAATATTATTCAAGATAGCTACTCTGTAAGGAGAGCACAGGAAAGCTGTCATTGCACCCATCTTTTTAAAAGACACAGGAAGCGATTGCAGGGATAACCAAGCAGTAACTCATCAGGATCACTAATAACAGAAACTAACCGTCAGCAGAAGAACTGGGCAAAAAGCATCAGAGAACACAGCAGGGAGAAGGGATGGGGAGGGACAAAGAAGAGGATGGGTAATGGGAGCATAAGGAAGAGAAAATGAGGTCAGTGATGAGGGCAGCAAGGCAGGCAATCCAAAGAGCTAATGAAGTAGAGGTGATGAAAACAGCAGCAAACAGACATTGCACGAGGTGAATGATAGTGGACGGGGTGTGTACGAGAAGTAGGGCTGTTACTTTTGGCTTCACCCAGGGGGGAAGATGTGAGCACTGGTGTCATACGCCAGCTTCCCCTGCCCTCCAAAGTTAGTTTTACACAGCGCTGTAATTCTCACACCCTGCGAGCTGGCTTCCCCCCAAATCCACAGCTTTGCTGAGCTTTTCCAGTCACACCCACACGCAGCCTTTCCACCCCACCCCACTTTACCAAGCTGCTGAGATTATTTTGACCTACCCACGCTCACCAGCCTGCCCAGGTCACTGGTACTACTGGAGTACCTGTAATGGTGGCTGGTACCAAAAGCGAGTGGAAGAGAGTGCAGACTACAGGGAAAGATGGTTTCTCACCCCCACACACACACTTCCACCCTGATAATTTTTGAGGGCTACACACCTTCACATTTGGAGCAAAAAAAAAGGATAGCAGCCTGCAAATGAGTTTAGCTCTAATTTCTGCACCTTTCAGTCAGCAGAGCCAACGAGCCCTAGACTAGCCTTCTTGCCTATGTGGGCTAATCATTTTTGCTACCTGTGCCATGACCAATCCCCAGGCTAGCAGGGATAGCATGAGGGCTACAGACGTGGTGAAAGCTAAATCACCTGCACCCAGGGGTGGGAATGTGCCATTCTTCATCAAGCTCAAACTCCCATAATGGTTTATATGTTAATAGTGGACATGGCAGGAGTTAAAAGTACAGGCAATTCTTTTTGCAAAAGCAATGCAAAAATCTTGTTTTAGTGAGGCAGAACAGCACACCTAAATAAACAAGTCAAATTGTCATAAAACAAATACTGACTAGGAAGCAGAGTGAAAGCCTACCTATGTTGGCTCGTACATGCACATAGTTTGTGGATTTAATTGGTGCATTAAGAATAATGTAACATACCAGAATGGTTGTTCAAATAACTTCAAACCATGGTAGGTCCTCAGTCCTGCTCTTTTCTGGTCTGTTCCCCTCATTCACACGCTCTCTGTCAGCAGCACTGACAGAGAGAACACCTCGTTCTCCTCCTTACCTTTCAAAAAAAAAAAGTATGTTATTCACTCCCCATTCACCATAAATTATGGGGCTGTGAAATAGCTTGACTCCTTATCCAGTTTGCTCTATTTGACTGTTTAGTTTTTCTTTACCTTTCTCTAGTTCATGGCTGGCATTGTACTGTGGAACTGCATTAACTATTCTGATTTGAACTAGTTCATATTCACTGTCTTTTCAAACTAGTTGGTCTACGTCATCTTATCATAAAGCTGCTGAGGAGGAAAAGAATACCTGAGATTTATTGCCCAATGCTATTTCTACAAGATATTTCAAATTTACAAAAAAAACAAGTTAAAAAAACTCCTAAGCCCTCACTCTTCCAGGTAAATGAGTATGTTCTCCTTCCTTCATGGGAATGTGTTACTACACTGCCTCTTGCCCTCCTTGCTCTTTAGTCTGAAACCCCTCCTAAATCTGAAAACTAATGGACAGGGCTTTCTAAAGCGTGAGGAGACATAATACCACAAAGCATCTGTTTATGAAATGAAATGAGAGAAACAAGCCCAACTTAAATTTAAAAGCACCACATATGTTGTACTGGAAACAACTAAAATGGAAAAAATGTTGACATGTGATAATTGAAGAGCAAATCTATGCATGCAAGACAGTTTGGTTTGCTTTGAGAGGCTGACTGATACACAGGTTTTTTCTGTGTGGGTTAGTATCTGGCATATACCCAGTGGTTCATTATCAAAGGCACTAGCTAGAAATTCTATATCTTAAGAAAGATGCAGCAAATAAATCCTGATCCTTACATCTAGGGAATGTTTCCCATGGGACTTATATATAAGAACTGGCGTTCTGGATTATATTTAAGATTTGGGAGAAATTAACCTACTTATATAAGGCTCCTTTTCTCAGTAGTTGCAGGGTGGTGGTCCTGGTTGCCAGACAGCTGTGTGTTCCACCAGCCTGATGGCACAGATCACTGCAGCCACACGCTGTCTCTAAAGTGGTTTTAAAGACCTATGAGATCTTTCTGAAGAAAAGTATGAAAAAGTAAAATGCTGGTAATATATTCATTTACACATGATGAAATAAGAGTCAAAGAATAGCAATAGACTTTTGCCCCTTTACTTTTTTCTCTTGGAAAGCAGTGATTTCATGTGCTTTTGTTATAAATTCATGCCTCTGAAAGTAAGCACTACTTAGCTTCTAAAAATCTATTGATGTCATGATTTGTCTGTATTAAAGTGGTACTCTCTAAACAGAACACGATTTTTTACCCCTTTTTTTGTTCAAATAATTGAGTAAATCTGAAACTTTTACATGGACAGGTTGGGTCCAATATTCACTTATGTTCATGAAGAATCTTTAGTTTTGCTTTACCTTTGTGTTATATATGCAAGAAAAACCAGAACTGGAACGCGAGACTACTTTAAAATATCAGCCTCCATTGTTTTTATAGCTGCGTTTCTGTGAACACAGAACATGTGCTCATCTAACTAACAAAATCCTATTACAAAATGCTACAACTGTAAATAGCCAGCACTGAAAATAAACTCAGTTAACGTGTTCTATTATCCTTTGAGTGTTCAAACAACTCTCACTAATGCTTACACACTGAAACTCCATAGAAGATATTCTCCCTTGAACAACTGATCACACTGAGGGCAGACTCTAGTTCAATAAGCTTTAAATAAATTAACAATAATTAGAGTTATGGATTGAGCATGGGAACTCCATTCTCCTTGCCCTCTCTTCCCACCCCTCATTTTTAAATGCCTCATTATAGGTCTCATCTACTCTGTGTGTTCCTTTTTTCTGATGTGTGGTCTGCATTACCCAATAGGACAAAATGACTAAAGATTCTTATGTTAACAGAATTAATTTACAAAGGAATCGTAGTAAGAGAGATCAGAAGCTAACATTTCCCTCAATAAAGTGTACTGCACTATCAAAATTATCCATATATATATGAAACCCTGCTGTGACTTGACTCTGTTTTCTCCTCAACTTTTCCATTTTTTGTATAACTTGGTTAGTCTAAAATATACAGTCTAAATAGACTAATACATAGTCTAAAAATACAAGGGTGTTTTTCATTCTTTCAAATTATTTAGCTTCCAGGATCGTCTTCTGGATCATAGTCAGCTTTCTGTGGAATTCTTGCATTTTCCACCTTGTGATTCATCTGTTTCTGTTTGGCTAGCTATAACATCTCAACAGAGAATAAAACTCACAGATTCTGAACAACCAGGAAAACTCTATTCTTCCTTCTTACAAATATGGAGCATCAACAGAATAGTTCAATTCTCCTTTAAGAATGAAGTTAGGAATGACTTTGCTGCACCAGGCAGTCTCTTCCCGTACACTGTCTGTGACAATGGTAGCCACTATATACTAGAGAAATGCCACAACAGGCAATTTGGGATTGCCTCTTTCTGGAGTTTTCTTCAGGTGATTCATGCCCAAGCAGGCGCCCTTTTTCGCCTCATCAAAACCGTATCCCTTGATATGGGGTAATCATGAAACCCTGCTTTCGCTGTTGATGTTCAACAGGGGTGTGCACAACTTGACAGAATATAAGGCATACGCTTACTGAGAAAAACCCAACATACATGCTGCATCTCTGTCTGTGTAGATATTAAGAAGTTCACTTTAAATTTAAACTTTCTATTTTATTAAACATTTTGGTTTTCCTATCAAGAGTTCCAGAAAATTAGGCCACAAGCAGTGGAAAACTCTGTGGCTTCCTAGTCCTTTGAAGATGAGAAAGGAATACCTACAACTAATCATAAGCATTGTTAGTCTGGGAGAAAGAATAAAAATTTTATCTGGTTGTCTGGTCACTATTACTGCCTAAATAAACACTGTCTGACTAATGCTGCTCATCTGCGCATAGTTTTGGGATGAAGAAAGTTAAGCTTTCAAACAGCTGCTGTTACTGAAAATAGTCTCTTAGTAAGAAAAGGCTAGTATCTGTGAACGCAGTCAGTCTGCCTCTCTGGATAGATCTCTCTCGTTTAGCACACACACAGTTAAAATATAAGCGGAAGAGGAGGTGAGAAATTCCACTGACCTCCCAACAACACTTCAAACACAATTTTTATTAGCGGCATTTAAAAAGCAGTTAGCACTTCACCAGAGCATCTCTCAGCCACTTCTGGTACATACTCAGAGCTTGAATTCACAGCCCAACCTTCTGCCAATCTGGAGCTACAGCCTGCAGCCAGAGGGGCCCTGACTCAGTCTGAACCTAAAGCCATTTGGCTTCCAGTCCAACCACCTTTAGCAGCTGAACCGGCCCTCTATTCACTTGAGAAGTCTCACCCAAACAAGCAGCTCTGAGATTTAGGCTACTGATAGACTTAAAATTAGGCATA
>NW_009635559.1:0-4275 GCF_000690535.1 Cariama cristata | reverse complement strand
GAACTGGAAGCTCAGGTCTGCTTTGTTAACCCACCCCTCTCCCTTCCAAATAATTGGTTAAAGGGTAATACTGATACAGAAATATTAGTATTAAAAGTTTCTTTTTCCTGTTGTAAGGATCACAGACCCCGAGGGCAAGGAATAAGGGGGGCTCGTCAGGAAAGGCTGTAAACAGGAATGGGAAGTTGAAAATATTGTCACTGGCTTAAGCAAAGAAAATGTCTCTGCATGGCTCCTCTTACGCTCGTGGCAAGGTCAAATGTTCTTTGTCAAAATCTAAACACACAAATAAAGCGTACTAATTTATCACTTGTGCTTCTCATGCTCCTCAGAGTTATTTTTAAGGAAATGCTGTTGACTTTGTTGAGAAACAGTGACCTAGCTCAAAGTATATCAGACTGTCTCTGTAACAAAGTACCAGATGTCTTTTGCACACAAAGTTCTTGACAGGGTCAAGACAAGCGTAACCAACTAGAATAGAAAGCTCTTCTCTCAACTTTACCCAGAGTGTAAGAGGTGACATCAAAAACCCACAGCTACTTTCAGAGCAACCTTTTGAGCACTTTAGCCTACAAATGTTGTAAACGCTTCTCTGTGGCGAATTCAGTTATAAATAAAAGTTATTCTAACATTAACTAGAAAATGTGAAAACAATAAAAGGTTTTGCATATTAGCAGCAGTTACTAGTTGTTTTGAATGTCATGTGCAGGAAAAGCTATGCTGAGGTATTTCTCCTATTGCTTCTTTACTTACTGAAGTCAAAAGTTTCTCATAAAAGGCAAAAATTACTGTTTTCAATGACCTTGTGGGCACACACATTTCCTGAGGAATTTGTGACCACTGAGGCTATGTGCAAGCGGCCAGAAATCTTCAGGAAATGCTGACATAAGTCATCTTTTATATTTAATCTCAGAGTTTTAAAAAAATTATCACTGCATCCAGTAGCATAATACTGGACACAGACAGGTAGTTTTTGTTTATTTTTTCCTACTGTGTATCACCAAAGCTTTTTGCACAAGAGTCCCCGATGGCAAAGATCACTCAATAGCACCTAAAGACAGACAAGACTACAGGGACATTCACCCATTCTGCACCCCAAAGTCTAGGATATGGGGTTCACACAGCTCTTCCAGACCGGCAGCAGACAGCTAAGCCCAATACATCCCACTCTCCCCAGTTCTGCTAAACTGTTTTGTAACACCCCTGTTGTTCCTTCTCTGATGGTCTCCAGACAAACATACAATGCCACCTGCTAAGATCAGCACGCAGGACTTTTTCACTAAGGCAGCTATCCAGACACTGTAAACATCCGTTACCATAAAGACCTAGAAACAAGAGTCATTAAAATGCACAGCGTGCCTCAGAGGTAAACAAGGGGCTGCGGAGGGGAAGGGATTGGAAATGTGAACCAAACTGAATAATGACTTGGAAGAAGATAGAAGTGTTCAGAAATCACACTGAGGTCATTTCTACAGCTGAGGTAACAGCTGAATTTCTAATGATAGCGAAAGAACTGTGCTTAAGAATCTGTATAAACACAGTGCGGACATTATCTTCAACACAATTTATGCCACAGGTGAGTTAACAGGAACTAAACATTATTCAGTAGCTGAAGGCTGTATCCTCCTACCATGGCAGCTGGCCCTCCACCGTATCAGTGCTGCAATTTTGTTTGAACTGCATTTCACATAGTTCTGCAGTCAGGAAACATGAGATCTTAAGGATTCCTCCCCTTCTGATGAGAAGGATCTCTCCCTCTCCTCTAAAGACAGGAGCTGGGAAAGGGGTTGGAAGGAGAAAAGGACAGCAAAGGAGCACTATTGCTGACAAGAGATATTCCACCCTCCAAAATACTCCCACTATTTTGTGCATGCAGAACAGTAGAGATAGCCCACTAACCTGTTGTTTCTCTCAGCTGAAGGCAGCAGAGGCAGCAGCAGATCACCTCCCACTACTTAGCTGTGGGAACATTCAGAAAGCAATGCAAAATACCTGTGGCTGCTCAGAGGTAGAAAGAGTGATAAAGAACCCAAGATGGGAGCATGAAGAGGGGCAAAAAAACTAATATGAAACTATCAAGGCAGAAGATTAAAGGAAAGGAAAAATCCAGTGAGAAAGGAGGCTGAAGTGAAAAAATGCTGAGGAGTTAATGAGGGTGTATGGCCTGGGTAAAAAGAGATGCTGTGGAACAGGGAATGAGTTCACCTGAAGGACTCCTCATATCACTATGGGAATTAATCAGTTTCCGTAATACTTACATACAAATGCGCCAGAGCTCAACTCCAAATATCAGCTAAAAGATGATCTGTCAATCCCCACATTTTCCCTTAACGATGGACTTTCATGCATTGAATCATAGTCGGTTTGGTTAGATGAAAAAAGATCTTGAGTGCCATAAAATAAGGCAAGGGAAACCTTTGTAGATCCCCTTAATAAATCAAGCAAGGGTCCTGTCTCAGCCCTCACTTTGGATGTCACTCTGCATGAAGGAGGTCTGTAAATTGTACAGCTTTATTCACCACCATTTTCTGACAGTTCCTTTCTCAGTCTTGTATTTCTGAGGTAACTGACCTGTGATACAAAGTCTAATTAACTGATTTACTGCTTTTTCAGTAATGACATCACACCTTTAAAAATGCATCTTTCCATGCTGTGGATGTTCTGCAACTGGAACGCTCTGAAAAGATCTGTTAATGACAGGTTAAAAAGGACTCACTCACAGAGCCACCTATGGAAGCAGTGCTTTGACATACACACTGCTAAAGATTTCCAGTTTTCCACATTCATCTGAGTTTTCCTCTCACATCTTCATCTCCTCATATTGATTTGAGGTGCTAAAAAAAAATAACTCTCCCAGGTGTATCGGTCCTTTCTCTGGCATTTTGCCCAACAAATCTGACAGTAAGGGTTTTTTTTAACAATCCTAAATTGTGTGTTCTTGGAATTTGCAGTGAAAAGCACTAATGACAAAAATTACTAGAGTTACAAGCACGGGCAATAGAGAGTGACACACTACTGTCCTCCAAGTGACAGTTTACGCTCATGATGGAGTTTAAAGAGGACTATGAAGAATGATTCCTCAAAGACACACACACAAAAAGAGTGGGTTTTTTTGTTGCTGTTATTTTTAAATGCATTTAAGTGCATGATCCAGGACAACTATTTAAAATCATATGTGGTACAACTGTCTTAGGCAGCTCTGATTGTTTAAGTGATATTTTCAGTATTTCATCTCACGTAAGCACTTTTCTTTTAAGAGGTCACGGTGAAAGATGACAAAGATATAAATGGATTTTTGGTCTGCCATTCCCATAGGATAGCTGTAAGAAAGGCATCCCTTTTCTGTTTAAAATCGAGAATGGTTAATTCATGCTCTTACGTCTTCTAAAACCCCCAAACTTTGAGCTGTGTGCTCTCTCTTTTTTCATCCCGGTAACTTAATTTCTACAGTTTCTGGGTCATTTCTTTTACATTACCCAGCACTCTTTATCCCACCCTGCATACTGTATCAAAGATTAGGATCAGGGGGAAAAAATAAAAAAGCTCTATGCAAACAACAATCCCACTTTCACTACCAGATCGTTTCAAAATGCTATCTGGTTTAATAAGGCACCATAAACATCCTAAAACTAATCTCCTTTTCAAATTACTACTAGTTATGAAACAAATAAAACAGAGGTGCGTGACAGGAAGACAGTACCTGCTTTTCAGTTTGTTTACACCAAGTTCAGTGGGGGCAGGAACTGTTGTATTCCACCTGGCAGAGCACAGCCATGACTGATGCTCTCGACGTTAATGTGAGACAGTAATAACAGATGGTAGTTCGGGTATTTTGAAGTTCGCAGTTTTCTCTACATATAAATGTAAGTATAATTCTGTCATGTTAACAAATTAGAACTGTGCTTGATTTACCTGTGTATGAATAGCACTGCACTGTCTGTTAGAAATTACAGCAAATTTTCTCTCATCTGAACACATTTGGGTACTTGTGCCTCCCTCCTCAATCCATTTCTTATGGCTGAACTCTGGAAAAGAAACAGCACTTCATCCTATACAGTCTCAACAGGGAATTGTGACGGGAATTCTGCAATATCAGAGAAAAAAACCCAAAGAACCAAACCAAACCTAATCAACCTAAAACGTGCCTTGTACCTTTTACCTGAAATGCTTTATACACAACCCGCGGGACCGCGCTTTCTAGGCACACCGGGTGAGCCCTGAGGGCAGCACCCTGCGCAGGGAGCTGCGCTGCCCGGCTCCGTGAGCGGGAATCCC
>NW_009635558.1:14804-16383 GCF_000690535.1 Cariama cristata | reverse complement strand
AGGGTGGCAGAGGACTGGAACAGGCTGCCTAAAGAGGTTGTGGAGTCTCCTCTGGAGATATTCAAAACCTGCCTGGACATGATCCTGTGCAACTTGCTGTGGGTGAACCTGCTTTGGCAGGGGGGTTGGACTAGGTGGTCTCGAGAGGTCCCTTCCATCCCTGATCATTCTGTGATTCTGTGACTTTTGATGGGTGGCATATTCTACCTTCTGTTTACTGAAACCAAACATGGAACCTAAACTTTCCAAAAATCTCAATGTGGTCTGAATTTCATGACTCAAGCCAGTTCTGATATTAACTGATCTTGAGTGAAACTCACATCCATTTAAAAAAATAATGTCAATTCATGTTAAATTATTCACAAATTCTCAAAGAGCAACAAATGGCACTGAAGTTCTGAGGTACATATGTCACACATGCCCCAATATAATAATTCTTGGGAAATTTTACGAAACAATTCTCCAAAAGTATCACATGCTCCCTATATTTTTTCTCAAAAAACACAGGGAAATGATGACATTTTCTTTGCCACTGGCCTTGGTTCATGCGCTAGGGTTCAAATTTTGCACTACTAGACATAAGTGCTATTGTGCTAACTTCATTTTATACTAGTAAAAACTTTGGCTGTACACTTCTGATCAAATCTTCTTCTGCTGTTAGAAAAATACATTTTTTCTGAATAAACACTTGCATTATGCCATGTAAAAATAGCTTTGCCTGTTATTCAGTACAGAAGGAGTTAAGCCAGGACAAAAATGTACTCTCTGATTCAGAGAAGTATTTTTGGACACACTACTTTGAAAAGGGGAAAACTTGCTTGGATTTTGTTTAAACTAAAACCAGTGTTGTATTGACATGTCTGGATTAGGTTTTCAATGCATTTTTCCAACCTGTTGGACACCTTCCACAAATTATAAAAAGACACCACAAACAGAAGTGAAGAGAAAGAGAATGTTACTTTTGTGCACAAATTTCCCCCCAGGGGTTTATAAAGAGGGTCCATACACATTTTTGTGTAAAGATACAGGACAAATTTATAACAACAGAGACGAGCAGTAAAAACAAATTTATTATCATTTTTTATCATTCCTGGCACTTCTTCCAGCAGACAGTCCAGGTCCATGAACTGTGTAAGGCTTTTCTGTAGCACAGAGCTTCCACATCTGAGCAGGTTTGGAACTGAAATTTACTGCTCCTGTCAAAGTGGTCTAAAATAATCGGCCACCTCTTCTAGCACACGTTGTCTTAGAAAGAGAGGATCTGGGGGAGGATTGTTTTTTCCAGAAACAAAATAAATTTCTTTTCCTGATGAGTTTAACTGAAAAACTAGATAGTTTAGTGTGGGGTGGTTTGTTGTTTACTTGGTTTGGGTTTTGTTTTTAAATTGCTAGTTGTCTTTCCTCAGGTTGAAGATTCTTTTCCTATCTGTTAACTCTGGATCATTTTTATTCAGTGACACTGACATAACAACTCAATGTCTGAGCACAGGTGCTGGGAGACAACAGCAGCTTCACAAAAAGCAGAATCCTCCAAGTCTATCATTGTTCCAGAAGCAGGAAGCCCAGTGATTCACTCTGC
>NW_009635558.1:0-14773 GCF_000690535.1 Cariama cristata | reverse complement strand
ACAGCAGTCCTGCAATATCTTCTTCACCCTTGAAATAAGCCACTCACCTACTCTCTAAGAACCGAAGAAACATCTTCTGTCCTTGGAATGAGAAAAATCCAGGAAAAAAATAGTATTTTCCCATTGCAATTATTATTCCTGATCTGATCTGCAGGCATTTCTGATCTATTCCTTGTGGGTCTAACGAAAAGCGTGTAACACTGAGTACGGCAGCTCATACAACTGAGTTGTTACGCAGTTCAGGAGTAAGAGATTTCAATATATATCCCTAGTAGAAAACAGTATCTTTCTAAAATCAGAACCGTTTCTGTAACAGATCAGAAGATTCAGTCTCCTGTTCTATTGACTGGTCATATTGACCAAATTCTGCCCTTTTATTTAGAGTACAAGATTTGCTTGCTCTTTACTATTAAGTGACATGGTTCCATTTCAGCTTCAGTGCTCCTAAGTAACCACAAAGGGTTGTCCAGCAGATCCAACAGCCCCCTCTCATACCTCCACAGTGCCTAGGGAATGATGTAGTAGGTTTATTCCAATGACTGAATGCAACCATACTATTACATCATTGTTTTCAAGTTTTCTCTGAATTCAGAAACTATTATTTTTCCACAGTCTTCTAAATCATCAAGAATTAAGTAAACTCCTGTTTTTCAACACAAGTCATAGTGGAGTTCACTGAATAACACAAGTAAATGCATTTAGAGACGAGTCTGAAACTTCCCCACTTGGCAAAGAGAGAGATGATACTTGTAGGAAAATCAAAAATATCAGGGATGGCTGGATATTACGGCATTTTGATTCCAGCTACGAAACCACTAAGATCACAGAGATCTTCTGGATTCATAGCAGTCATCGGCTTCAGAAAGGATTTGACTTTTCTCACAGGAATGCGATTCCCTTTCCCTGAGGATGAAAGTGAAGACACAGTGCAGTACCTATCTGCAGTGTGATACTTAACTGTAACAAATTGGACTCCTTCACTCTTTTCCCTGCACCTGATAAGCACGCTGCATGAAATTCTGGGGCAATAGAGCACTCCCTGTATGTGAGACAACACTTGAAAATTTTGATGCACATTTTACTCCTCGTTCAGAAGACAAGCTTTGGTAATAATTACCATGTCTGTGAAGGAGGAAACAAAATCAAATAAGCAACAATGTTTGCACAAAGGATTAAGTGCATGAGTAAATCGATGAGTTTCTTTTGTACTTATCATCATGATTGCATGCTAACATATGCATTGGATATACAAAGAATTCATACCAATAATTTTATGAGAGCATTTGCAAGGTCTTTAGTAGAGCTTAAAATCTGGACCAAATTCAGGCAACAGAGAAAATTGCCAAATTTGAAGGATTTTTACAGGCAGTTCATGCATGGAAGGAAGGAAATCCCCCCCCTACAACTTGCTGAAAACATTCAAGGAGAATCCTCATTCTTCTAACTAATTGCTATTTTTGTCAGAAATGTAAGCCTTTGTCACGGCACATCATAAATTACTGATAACATATCACGAGTGAACATTTGTAAGTGAGATAAATGCAGAAAGTATTTATACTGCTTCCAGACCAATTAACACTCTGCCACCCTTCACCACCCAAGTTTGCTAGTATTTGAGTTATTGACAAGCCGAAGCTGCTTGCCTTTAAATAATCTCTGATGTTGTAGGGTATTATTAGCCCAGATGCACTGCAGAATTCCAAATCTGAGTCAGTCATGAAATTCTCCCCCGGCTTCCTCCAAAGGGGCCCTTGTTGATTTCTCAAGTACTTCAGCAGACAGCACCCGCAGTTGCTCTACGGAAAGACATGACTCATGCCCAATTCATTCATTTAAAATTCTCTCCAGCTCAATAACTTCTGGCAGTCATTCCAGCCCATTCTCTGGGTGTCAGAAACACAGGCTGTTTTAGCTGGATGTTCTCTCTGGCTCGTTAAATGGAGGAGCTGGATTATTATTACATTCCTGTCAATCAGGTGCTGTTCACCGAAGATTATAGATGAGCCAAGAAAGAAGTGTGGGCTTATTTATTTAACACTGAAAAGAAATACAGTGTTTTTACTGCTGTAATGTTGTTTTATACCAGCTGACCATTCAGCCATCATACAGTAATTTACTGGAAAAGAGGGAATTTTAAGGCACAGCTTCAGTAAGTTCCTATAGCACAAACAATTTCTGAACTATTCTAACCTAGGGTCACTCAAATCAGTCCTTGAACTCGTATTCCAAGAACTCGCCCTCTCTAGCAAACTCAGACAACCCATCAACTAACATTGCCTGAGACTGCTTTTTGGAAAGGTAAGTCTGTGTCCTCCAGCAATCACATTGCTTCTTATACCTTCCTTAATGTACACATGGCTTCTCCTGAGAAATGCCAGGTAATGAATAGCTTCTTCATACAACTGCCCTTTGGCTCTGGAAGACTTGAATCTATGTCTACAGGACTGCAGATTGAACTGTCTCTAAAAAGTCCCCTGAAGATAAAGACAGCGCAGAGCAGCCAGGAACTGAAAATGGACTAAACCATGTGTTCTGCTATTCCCACTCCCATCCTGCACTACCAGCCTGCAAAACTGCTCACTGGTCCAGGGGACATCAGAAGCAGACATCTGAAGATGAGGAGATATCTGAATGAAGAGAGGAGGGCAAGCCGGAGCTGCTAGATCTGATCCAGCTCCCACTGAAATAATATTCCTACAACTCACCATCTTCTAGATGGAGAAAAATAGTAAGATAGTATTCATCATTTCACAGGGAATGTTTTGACACTAATTTGAATATATTAATAATAATATTACTAAGGCTGTGGAAAAAAATACATAGGCTGCAATTCTATTGTGCTTTCTGTTTTGCCTCTGCTTATCAGTCTGTTAAAAAATTTTAATGGCCCAGGCAAATGTCAAGCGCAAGACAATCTCCCACATTCAAAATGCAAGACATCCTTTTAGGATTTTTTGTAAGATTTGCATATATTTACATTAAAAGTAACATTATTGGATATACAGAAAGAGTACTAGGGAGCTTTGTCCACTTTAAAAATATTTTTTTACTAAAATTACAATGCACTCTAACTACTCAGGATGATCATGAAACCCTACACAGCTGGCAGAATACACATCTGACCTGCAGCCATACTTAGCATAGCCGTCTATCTGGGCATGATTTTGATGATTTGCCAGCCACACTTCTTTTTAATCTATTTATTTAAGGCAATATTTGGAAATGGCTTATTAAAGCTAGTTCAAGTGAGAGCAGAACTTGCAAAAAATTTTGCAAAACTATATTTTTCAAAATTTGCAGCTCAGCCCTCTCAGTACCTTTTAGCTGGGATTCTCATACCTATCTTTAGCCACACAGAAATTGAATGCTTCACGTATGCTAGACATCTCACTTTTTTTGATCAATGAAAATATACAGTTATTCTACTTTAGGCCTACAATTCAATTCCAGATTTTGTATTCTTCCTGAGACTGACAATAAAATCAGATGAGCTTTCCAGTGGATCACAGGGCATCTATGATTCAAAATCCCAATAAAATGAAATGTGAGCTGGGACTTAGCTCTATTTATTAGTAAAGGGAATCAGGCATTTAAACGCCAGTGCTTCCTTTTAAAATGTTCCCTTTTTGCTTACTGTAGTTTTCACATAGTGATATTAGAAACTGCACTGCTAAAAGGCAACTTTTTTGAAGAAAAAATGCATCCTCACAGAAGGTACTTTGAAAAGATACCCAGCAATACTCTTTCAGAGTGCAAGAATTCCTTGCTCTGGATACAACCCAATAATGTTATATAGAAACACCAACATCTGAGTCATGCAGTTGTCTGCAACTTTACCAATTTCAGCTAAAACAAAGCTTCTTATCTACACAAGAGTCACTCGAGATCCACTCATGGCATTCACATGGCAACAATAGTATTGCATTTCAGGGTACCGTCCAGGTAGAAGTAATGTGCAATCAGTAAGTTACACTGAATAGTTTTTTCTATGAAGTACTGGTTTCCTCTTTGATTGCTTCCTAGAGATACATGCCATTGATTGCTCTGCCACCACTCAGATTAGTGTAGATTTTTGCTTGGTATCAGACAGGTGTTAACGCTGCCTACGAATCAGAGCATTGTTAATTAGGAAATCCTAGTCTGTGGGCTGACTTCGATTCCTATTGAATTTGGTTTTAACGTTCCTCCTTTTAGAAGAAACCCAGGTATGCAGCTTGGGTGTGGGTGTGTTACAAAAAGCAGCGAAGAAAAATCAGTAGTGAGTGTTTATAGCTCCTTCTGTACTTTCTCAAGGATGAACTCAAAATAGATTGTTTGGAGGAAGGTTAATGAATTTAGAACAGGGTTTACAACAGCTGCCAGCAGATGGGGAGAGGCTGGGGGGAGCAATCTGCCTGAGGTGAAGAGAGGCTCTTAGAGGAGCACGAAAGCACATGCTGAGAATTCTGCCTTTTTGACAGGTCAAGTAAAGTGCAATTTATGAGATCAATAAACAGACTTGCCATTATTATGAATTAACCAGGTTTTTCTTCATCTAGAGACTTCTGCAGTCCTGGAGAAAATACATAGGATTCTTGGACCTTCTGAAATAGGCAGTTATAGGGGGGATGTGCAGGGAAAGAGGGGGAAAAGGGAGACAGAGAACCACCACAGAAATTCAGCTTTTCCTACCCTCTGTTTCATCAAAATATTGATGAAACGTTGATGAGAAGGTTTACCTTTTTTCCAATACTAAACTCACTCATCGCACAAAGCTCCTGTTACCAGCCCACAGAAAAAGGAATTAATTTAAGGTCTGTTTTTTACCCTTAGAGAATTTTCCTCATGACCTCTCGATTAAGCTCTCCCCACGCAACACCTAGACGTGCATCAGCCTGTTCAGCTCCACACTAAAATGACGAAAGAGGCGAGGGCCTCATGCATCTTTATTTTTATGGTGCTGTGCCCTCCCGCAGGTCTCCTATTGTCTGGTTGGGATCGGTTGGCATGCCATGTCAGAGATGAAATCATGCTCCTTGGCAAGCTTAGGACATGGTAGTACTGAAATAACAGATCTGGAGCAAGAGCAGTGTTGAGCAGCCAAATGATGAACACATAGCAAATTCCACTATTATATGTGAGAGCATGATGTTAAAGTTCACAGGAAGAGAGAGGTTATCTTTATTAAGAAGTAGCATATAGGGGTGCTGAAACCACTGAAATTATAAACTTGCAAGAATGGCCTGTCTTTTGCTCTGTATTTGTGAAACACTAAGAATCACACGGCATCAGTCCCAACTGAGGTTTCTACGAGCTACAATAATACCAATAATAAAGAATCTTACTGCTTAATTTTTTAGAACGTATTCCCATATGAAAAAATAATGTTGCCTTCCTTGAAGCCAAACAAAACAATTTAGATTTGGAGAACAGGTGCTATCAGCACAAACAGAATAAAACAAAAATGACAGCTCTTGCTTCAGACCAGAAATAAAACTAACATTGCTTGTGAGTTTGTTTCTAGGTAGGACAAAGCATGAACCTCATGGCAGTGTTTAATTTAAAATGAGACAATGGGAAATATTTTCTTGTGAAGATTTTGGTTCAAGCAACAAAGCCTTGAAATCTTCTAAAACATATCTTATCATATATATATATATATATATATGTACGTATACACACATTAAATTTGGTGCTCCAAGATTCTTGTCTATGTGTATTTCTGGGGAAAATTCTACTACCTGAAAAGTAAGAGAGAGAGAAACAGTATGTAAATGTCAGTAAATATTTTTACAGCTATTTTAAGTAGCTATTCTGTGTTGCTGAAATGCTAATTATTTATTTAAGGAAAATGAAAATTAGTAATTTATTTAATGAAATAAATTTCAATTTCAAAAAAGATCAAGATCACATACACCATCTGGCTTGTCTTGTTCAGGTATACTACTCATTCACTTTTATACAAATTTATCCGAGAGATCAGATGCCACCATAATCTGTGTATTTGCATACCTTCACAATTGTCAGTACAACCATTGTGGCCATCTTGTGGCCTATGCAGTATTTATTTTTGGTCCTTCTCCTTGAGGACTTCAACAGACCAAACACCAAGAAAATAAAATACAAAATTTGAAAGAGTCACATGATTTTAAGATGTAGCATTTCATTGCTATTTTTACAATGGTAGCTATGTAGGTTACTACAGCCATGACAAGATGCTGGAAGGAGGCTTACAAGCCAGGTGTGGTACTTTTATCCTCCTTATACTTCTAGCCCCAAGGGTCCTACTTTCACACACTCATATCCCCATACACCTGCAATTTTGGGTAGCTACTTCCCTCGTCTACTGCAATATTCATATGTCTCCTATTTTCCCCACAGAAAACCTCTACCCAAAAGTCTTGCCACATTTTAACACACAACTTTGTGTTCTTTAGCTTCCCATCACAACCCTAATTTTTTTGTCTACAGGCTCACTTTTATCCACAGAATCCCAGTTTTCATCATCTGGAAAGGATAAATTTTGGACAAGACTAAACATGCAGAACAGAGGAGACTCAGGTGGATTTCTGTCCCCAAGTCAGGTACAGTTCGTCATTGTTTAGACAGTTCTCCAGTGCTGGAGGTGTGATGGCAGATTTGAGACATCTTTAATCTTGTCTCAGTATTGTAGTGACCATATGCTGACATAAATTTGAGTGTAAGCTGGCCACCAGTCAAAGGTCTACAGTCCCAGTGGCTACCACACCCTTGTTTTAACAAGCATGTGATAAAGAAGCTCTTCTACACAGTCTACATCATATTCTGTTTGTGGTGTTACATCCTTCATAAAACCTGGTTTGCAGACACAGCACTGGCATTAAGTCACTTCATCTTCCTACAGTCCAAGACATGATTCCTGCATTACACCACTCAGAGTATGCCATAATGCATTCAGAACAACAATATACTTGTACAGATAATTAAATAATCTTTGTTCTCAGTACGAAACTATTTGTGGTAATACAGAGCTCAGCAGGGTAGTAAAAGCCATCTGAGAACTATTCCAAGCTACTTTCCTGTCCTTAGTCCCAGATCACTACACCAACTGCAAGTATCCCAGTGAGCTGATCACTGTGAGACAGACCCTATAACGTGCACAGTTTGGGAGCTTACTGTAAAATAGAAAAAAGTGAGATGTGCTTTATTCCACAAAATACTTCTCAAGAAAAAAATTATTAGGAACAGTGCAATAAGAAAAAAAATATTATATTACAAGTAGCACTGGTCTCACTATAAGTCTAGGGGACTTATGTATCTTGCAGTTTAAAAAAACTCAGTTTTAAATATATTTGCTATAAATTCCACATCTCAGGTGACTCGATAAGCTCAAGCAGAGCTGCAGCTAGGAACAGTGTCATCTTATAGATGGGAAAGGGATGTGAGGAAAAAAGCTGTAGTCTTTTTTTAAAAAAAATACTATAGGCTGGTACATTATATCTATATATAATATAGATACAAAATATACATCTATTATTATTATTATAAATCTTAATTATTTTTCCCTATCTTTTCAATGGAGTTATTTTTAGAGTTGAGTCACTTGCAAATCACATTGTTTCAAGTGCAGAAATATGATCTCAAATAAGTGTTTTCCCAAGTGACAGATAGTGTTGCTCTTAGTTTTTCACGCACGTGTTTTACAAGATTTTGTCTGAGTGCAAGGGCTGCAGGCCTGTTTGTTCTTCAGAGTATAAAGCCAAAATTCTCCAATGAATGATCTTATAACACAGTTTGAAGGGCTAATGGGGCAGTGAATGGTGTGAGAAGAATCAGACCATCCTTCATCTAAATATGCAGCTCTACCTGTCTAATAGATTCTTGCATTATCTATTTAGGTTGTTACTTCAAACCACCTTCCAAAAATCACTTCAGTTTGTGTACTTTCATCAGCTTGTGGATTTTGGAACTGTGGGAGAATGAGAGGGAGAACCTGTGGAATCTCAAGGCAGGCAGGAATCCTGTCAGAACTGAAATTTGCTAGTGGAAGTAGTCTTGCAGTACTTAGATGTTAATGAACAGGAGACAGCTAGTCGTCACAGGCTGCTCTGGTACTAGAACAGCCACCATGAAGAGTCCAGTTGCGGTGCAGGTAGACAGCAAAAAAGTCTGACAGTTAGAAGGCTAGAGACCCTTTCCTCTCTTTTCCACTGTTGTTTTACTCTGCATTCCATTTCAACATTTTCAAAATGAAATGTTTCAGCTTCAGCATTTGAAATAGTTTTCCATTTCGTAATTGAGCTGTATTTTTAAAGGAGTTAACAAAGCATGGGGAAAAATTGTCAGCATTTCATTTAATCCAAAACACTTTTCTCTGGTTTGATGTTATGTCATTTTATTAAGAAGAATTATAAAGATTGTAATCCAAACAAAACATCAGTTCCTAATGAGTATAAACAACTGTGTAACTAGAATTAACTAAATGCTTGTAAGCAACGATTTTTTTGAGCTAAAGAATAAAGTAAAAAAAAGTAAGCATGAGATGTAAGCAGCAAAATCCCTTCATTTTCTACAGATATTTAGAGTTCCTGGGCTAAAGAGTGTTGCCAAAAGTTAACAGAAGTATTTATCAGTGATGCTCAGGGACTTTTTTATACACACAGTTGGTGTCAATGACTGGGTTTCTAGGCTACAAGTGTAGATTAAACTATTCCCTTTATTATTATACTTGATTCTTAACTGTAAGTTTTTTTTTCTACAGCACCAAGAATTCAAAAAGTAACACCATCTTGTCAGAAACATAAAACAGTTTTTCTTTTCTTACAAACTTTCAGTGACAGGATCTGTGTGCTGCATCTTCTTACGATAAATAAATACACAAAAAATAGTCTTCTAGGCCTCCACCTTAAAACATGAACATTTCCATGGTGCTTCCTTTTAGAGGCTGAGTGTTCATAGTCCTACTTAGATTAGCAATCCTGTGTGGGTTCCACATTATCTTGCTGTCTTCTTCCACTTAGAAAAAACCGCTGTGCTCATTGAATTATTAAGAATTCCATCCAGATCTGTCCTCTATACTTACAACATTATTACATAATTGGAAAATGATTTAGCAACAGGCTGTGAGTAGAAAAAATCAATAGACCTTGATAATGAGATCTGTCCTATGCGTTCCTAATCAAGTATTCAAAAAAAAAAAAGTATATTAGAGGAGGTGCTGCATATGTTACTAATCTTGCAAGCTGATGTTTTGTATTCCTATTTTACTAATAAGGTCTTGTGAGGAAGGGTGAACTCTGTTTAAACCATCATTCATCTTCATTTCATATCCTGCCAAGTCCCTAAGCAAGGCCAGAAGGGCATGAAGCTTTTGTGAAATAATAAACTATTCCTTACTCAGAACGTTGATGATATTATCTCTACTTCACTGATAAAGCATCCGCTTTCTACCGTATTAATCACAAACATTAAAATGCTATAAGCTCTGTTCTTGAATCTTAAAGAAACAATATTTAGCTTATTTTGGTCTTATCTTTTTGATAAGCTCTGCTTTGCCTACTGTAATGGCAGAATTGCTTTCCCTTCATGTCCTTATTATTCAGTATATCTACCTATAATTCAGCAATCTATACAAAGTAATTTTTTGTTCTTCCTTTGATCAGATTATTTCACTTTTGAAGAAACAAACTCCACTGACATGCAGATTAGACAGATTCTCTGTGATAGTAATTTTCTCTTTATTTTCACTTTGTTAAGTCTTTTAATACACAAGAAGAACACCTGGGGTAATAATATGCCATTTAGACCTTGACATGTGCTGGGTGCATTATAACTGCCCTGCTTCAAGAGAAACAATAGTAAGAGGAAATTCTGAAACCTCAACTGAAAGTCATGTTTAGTTCCCCTTTACTCTGGTCTCCCCAGTAACAAAGTTAGAGTTTTACTATTAATTTCTGCAGTCCAAAAGATAATTCTTCTTCCTCAAAATGATAGAAAGTCATTTACAAGAATGTAGTCAGGAATGCAGGCAATTACCATCCTGAATACAAAGAGAAGAGACTTTTCTAACAATTCAGTACCTTTTTCTCTCCATTCCTCTGCATTAATGCTTTTTTTAGTCACATTTCAACCGTACAAGACTTCAGGTATGGTAAGTCATGTGTGATACCTGACAAAGAAGTAACAGAGAGCATAGCAGGTTTCTGAATACGTGGTAGTGTTTATTCAGATGCATAATATGATTTACAGAGTTCTTAGTATGATGAATTTGAAGCTATTATTCTTCATCAGCACAATGATAAATATTTTTAAAGCTTCCTTAGAAGGTCATGGTAGGGATTTTTAAATGCCTTGAAATGTCTATTAATTTAAGTTATAATCCAACATCAAGAAGTATTTGATTACTTAACTGAAAGCTATAACTACTGTAAGAGTCATGTTGTCAGTGATCACCTCATACTTCTATGAGGCCTATGTCTTTTATGAGGGAAGGAAAATGATTTATGATAAAGGCGAACAGCTGGAGAATGAAATTACTCTTTTTTTTGTCTTTTCTTAAACCATGTTTCTTCACATTTGATTTGATGTCAATGCTTTGGATATAAAGGTACACCAACAAAGACATAAAAGATATGGAGTGACTTGCAATTAATGGCAGCCATAGGAAATGCCATGAAAGAGGATTCAAGGTCAGCCTTTAGAACCAGAGAGACTCAACAGAAAAAAAGCCTGAGATTGTAGCTGATAAAGAAATTGCAAAATCACATGATTAATGATGCATGTTTTGGGGTGGTTCAATGGGAACTGCATTTTATTTGTGTTCTGGATTCTCAATTATTTTCATGGATTTGGATGAGTCTTTCAAAATTTCTGCACAAGAGAAGGGCTAGAAACCAGCTTTGCTAACAATTTTTGTAATTCAGCATCTGTCACAGGTGCTTATAAACACCTCTAAATACTGAGGAGACCAGCAAGAAAGATCAAATGAGTTGGCAATATCATGTACAAAAAGCTGTTCTTCAAGTCACCAAAGTTGGTATCTCAACAAAAAGAAACATCAAGTTCAGAACTATCATTTTTACAGTTATTCTCACATACTTGAAGTGAACTCTTTACAATGAAATAATTTCATTTGAATCAAGTCCGGTTTTCTCATTTTGACTGAAATGAACAACTGACCTCATTATCTTTATGATTGTCAATGCGTGTATCACAGCTTGCAAAGTTCACAGCAGTGCTCATGTCAATAACTACAGTTGATTAACAACTTTCAGAGGTCATCTTCCTTGCGCTCTTATCTTTCATTTTGAATGCGTGCCTTCTTGATTAAGTAACTAGGAACTTTATGTAGTCAGTGATTGAACTAGCCAGCAGTGAGTTCCTAAAGCAATTAAAGATGACCAGGTAAGGCTATTATTTTTTCAGTACAAACAATTCTGTTTCTGAAATTCAATCCAACCTCAGGAGTTGAGTCAGAGGGACAATTCTGTTAGGGTTAAATACGTATTTATTTGACTATCTAATGTAATAGACGTAAGTGCAGTAATATACATGGAAAACTGCATCAAACATGAATTCAGAATAATTCCCATACAACCCAGACAGTGATAAGCAAGACTTGTTTCTGTACCATAGTTATAAACAAGGCCAAACGTGCCATCGACAGTAAAAGGAATTCTGTTCCAGTTCAGATTTGCATCTTGTGCCCAGCACTGAGCTTTATAAGAATCATTTACACCGAGATTAATTGCTGCAATATAGCCTCTCCTGTGCAGAGTTGCTGAGTCTGTGCCTGGGTAGACCAAACAGGCTTTCATACAGGATTGTTAGCATTCCCAATGCTTCTCAGCAGAGAGCATACAGGTGCCATAACAATGCACTAGGGTGAACAGTCTAAATTTAGGTGAGCTAGCTAAGACAGTTACCACACTATCGTATAATACTATGCGGCCAAATGAGTTATCTCATAATGAAGGAAAAGGCGCTTCCTTTTCTTCCTGGTGTGGAAAGCAAATAGAAAGGTATAGCTTTACCTCAAGTTTGAGTTCGCCCAGTGTTGAACCACACAAGCCCCTTGATCACATCATAAATTATCAAAACGGAGCAAACAGCTGATGATTACTTCAACCTCAGAATATTTAAGAAAACCACCAGATGTCTTTAGCCTTTTTTTCTGTTTATGTATCTGTTGTTTAAGTTTGGCATTTTAACCTCACAGTGTCATCTCTGCTTTGAGGAGGGCCACAGTAACACACCTGGTCTGGCTGATGATTACCACCCTATTTTTGGTCTCTCATCCCAGAGTTACACCCAAAAAGAATTAGCACATGAACAACTGCAGGAATCTTGAAGACATTTCGATTCACTATACACACGCTAATCTGGCTCAGGACCCCACAGCTGAGATAACACTTTTAAAACTGCCGAGTGCTCTAACCTAGGCCTGCAGTACACAGAAGACGATGGAAATAACTTTTGCTGATAAGAGATTTTGATTATCATTCTCTCCAGCCAAGTACCTAAACTGTTGGGAACAAGAATAGGTTGCTACATAGGGAAATAATTTTTCAATTAATTATAAAGCCAGACAGAAAGATTAATGGAGTTGATGTAAATATTTGACCAAGGCCATTTAGAAAGCCCCAAGGTATCTCTGAAACTAATAGCTGGATATCACAAAATCAAAACTTCGAAGTGCAATTGATTTGGTTCTGGAACTATTCCCAGCCCTGCCTTGCATAACAAATAGGTGTAGTTAATAGCACATGTTTACACAGTGTTTTATAGTTTAGGATTGCATAGTAATAATGAGTGAGCCTTTCCAATAGCCCAGAAAAGTGAGCAGCTGTTAGGCCTCTAAGTACTGAAAGATTGAGAGAATTGCCCAAAACCCTTTGCAAAATATGGAAGAAAGAGATTGAAAAAAGTCTCATTTATGACACTGAAGCATGGAACTTTAATGTAAGTTGATCTTTTTCCTCAACTAAATGTAAATACACTCTCTTTTTAAAACCATAGGGTATTCTAAAACTCTTTCTACTGCTTTAGGCCTTCTTTTAATCAACAATTGAGAATATCTCTAAAAGCACTGGTTTTGACCAGAAACTGCAGGAACAGCGAGGCAGGATTGTGTGTCTAACTCTGTGCTAGAGCTGTATGGCAAAGTTAACCTAGTGTTACACCATAGCGAACCTCTCCTGTCTCACACAGCTTCGATAAAATTGTTGTTTGCAGACAGACATGCTGTCAGCAGCTCATACTAGAGAAGTGCAAACCCACTCTGGTCCAAAGGCTGTTCAGTCACACCGGCATACTCAAGCTAATCTGCACATCCTCCCAGCACTGCTTCAGGAGCAGGCACAGCTCTATGCAAACCTGGCCACAGAGTTTCTAGTTCAGTGCTGCCTTGCGTCCTGAGCTGCCTGAACAGGGGTCTGCCCAGTTGTGTGGTACCTCTGCTTTGGATGACCACATGAGATGGTGCTAACCACAGGGACAGTGCTCCCCAGATCATCCTTTAAATTTTCATACCCAAAGTTTGCTCCTTTAATTTATGCTTTCTACACCTCAAACCTTTTTCTCTCCCATTTGTTAAACCAAGGTGCCATTAGGGAACTATGTAAGGCCCAGGACCAGTAACCTTGGATTCATAATTTCTATTATATTCTTTATTAAGTAACGCTGAACACGTCTATAAATGTAAGCTCATGAAAAGGCAAGCTCCAGCCCCACTATGTATGTCCAGATTTGTGCAAAGGATCATTATCCCGCACAATGTTTCACATTCCAACAAGTATTTCTGGCTCATAGGAGTTTCTGGAACAAGAAAGAACATGTAGGTGTTGTGAAAGTCTCTCAGTGTTTTCTTCAACTAACGAAGAAATGTGTCCTCTTACTGAAATCTCTGTCCCATGGCTGGACAAATAGCGTTTGCACTCTAAACATTACAACAGCTGGAATCCCATGGTATTCTTGTCACCACCAGCCCTACAAATGAAAACCAAAGCAAAAACAAGGCTCCTCCTGGCTAAAGTGGTTGGAGTTATGCTAAGCTGTTCTCAACACAAAACTGACAATCAGTAGTTCCCAAATGCTGATAATAACAGCAATAAAAAGAGTGACAATAATCACAATAGTAATAATAATAATAATTAGAATGATATAGCTACATACCTCAAGCTGCATTTAAAATAGCTTAAGCAGAATAAAACTGATAAAACCAGATTCAGCATGTCAGTCTGATGCATCTGCCCAGGAAATTCAGAAACACTTAGCTCACCACAAAGCAAAGGGAAAACAATGAAAACACTTGCAACAGATTCTTGTTAATGGGATATTTATGGGCCAGTGCTTACACTAGAAAAAAGAAGCCAGAAGTGCTGAATATTGTTCTTTAAAAGTTAAAGTGTTGGTTTTCAGCGTTTCCAAATTATGACACAGAAAAGTTTAGTGAAAGATATAACCCAGTAATGACCACAGAAATGAGACGTTAAAATAAACCCAGCAAGCTGAAGGAAAGCCTCAGCCAGTGTAAATCAGCAAAGTTACACTGAAATCAATGGAATTATATCAAATTACACTCACCAAGCATTTGGCGAAAAGAGCAAGGAGGAAAGAGAATGCAATTGTGTATACAGGGACGCCTGAAAGTTAAAGAAAGACAATTAAAAAATACTGTCATGGTTTAACCCCAGCCAGCAACCAAGTACCACACAGTCACTTGCTTACTCCTCCATCCCCGCCCCCCCGGTGGGATAGGGATGAGAAATAGAAAAAGGTAAAACCAGTGGGTTGCAATAAGAACAGTTTAATAATT
>NW_009635557.1:0-8664 GCF_000690535.1 Cariama cristata | reverse complement strand
GAGAAATGTATGGCCACAGCCACTTTTATATAGAGCCTGTGGAAATGTTTGCGTTATGGTTCGTTGTTTGACTGAATGACTCTCTCCGTTTGAGGCACACTCCACTAAAGCTCAAGCAGTGTTGGTGGCACTGCTGAGAACAGCCTTCATCTGCAAAGTAGTTACCTGGAGCTCTGACTGCATCCTCCCTGAGATGTGAGTGCTCTTAGAGATCAACCATTTGGTATAATGATCCTGCCGTTACTGTTTGTATAGAAAACTCCTACGGCTGCATCCAGTTGAATGCGCTGGTGACCACTATTTAGTCATGCAGAGTCTGAATGGATACAGGGCAAGTCTATTAAAGATACAAATTTATTTAAAGAAACCTGATTTCTTCAAAATGTGTTGCTGAATGTTCTCATCCTATTCCTTCTCAGGAGCCCTTCTGATGATGGACAGCTGAGGAGGATCTGAACTGACAGTGCATGAATTTTGACTGATGTGCTCATGCGTTGATCAACAAGGGGGCTGGGAGACAGCATACGCATGTCTTTAAGCATGTCATTGCTAGTTAAAAAATTAGCTAATCTTGAGTGACAGGTTCTATGCAGAAAATCTGGTAAACTTCTCTGGGAAGTGTGCTGGGAATAATGCATTTTGGCTTCCTGTTTGCAGGAGCACCAGAACTTTTACTCCAGTGACATGTCCTTGGGCTACCTGGTACTTTCTGTGAAGTATGAACAGATCGAGAAACAGGAAAATCTACGACTGTTGCTGAGGTAACAGTGCCTGTTGTTGAAATGTATGCTACTGTACTGTGTCTCTTACCCTACCTGGACCTTCCTCTGCATAGATGTGGGAGTGACTCTCGTGTCTTTCTCCTGGAGAGGACTGCAAAGAAGCTTTCTTTTCTTCCCTTTCCCTCTGAGTTTCTCTCAGCAATTCCCTTCAGGAAGCTGAAGTGGTGTTTGCAGGCGCATCTTTATAGTTCCTGTGTGAAAAACATCTGTTCTTCCTTCAAAAAGAAAGCTTTTCTGTTTACTTAGAGACATGCGAGTACTCTCTAGGAGAACATAGATTCCCCGATGGAGGGCAGCCTAGCCCAGGCCTGTCTTTGAACTTTGTACTTGAGACTAAGGCTCCCTTGAAGGTGAGCTAGAACATTCCTTAGCTTCCCAGGACAGCCTACAAAGTACCATAACCTTTTAGGGCTTCCACAGAGAGCTATTACCCAGAGAGAGCTGCTGAATGAACTAGAACAGAGATGGATCTTGCATTGGTGAGAGGCACGCTGCAGAAAAGCTTTTTACCACAGTATGGGCTGGGTGCACTTCCAGTAGGCAATATGCTACTGGAACCGACTGACATATAGCTGCTGCTGACAAGGACTCACCCAGGACTGAGGGAAAGTAGTGGTTGCATAGGACTCAGCTACAAGAGAATCACTGGTGGGTTTCCTCCATTGTGTATGGAGAACACTTCAGAGTGCCAGGCAGAGCAATAATCTAGGGGAGGGAAAGAGAGAGCCCGTTTGTGAGCTGTGCCAGGGAATGTTTATCTGAGCCCAGAAACCTTCCTACATGGAAGAGACTGGTGAAGAACAAAAGGGTAGTAATTCCTCTATTAAGATATGATATTATATGCAGCACCTTTTGCTCAATAACTTGTTTATAATGGTTTGAAGAGGACTCTGATAGCCCAATATTTCTTCTCTCTTCTCGTCTTAGAAAGACATCTCTCCTCTAATATACGTATATAGAGAAAGGAAGCTTTTCTCCACCAGCTTTCTGCAACAATGCTGCATTATTTTCTCCCTCCTGTACTTTGCATAGATCTGCTTTCCTAGGCTGTCTCTAACACACCTTTTAACAGTCTTTCAAACCTTCATTTTATGATCTTATGAATCCATTATAGTACTGTGTCCGTGAATTTTATTTCAACATTTAGATTTCTATGAAAGAAAATGGCTGGGGATGGGCAGGAAGCAAAATATTTTTTCAAGCAAGAAAAGAACGGAAGGGAGCAAGAGACGAAGCATTCCTGTTTGGTCTTCCTCTGCTCCCCACAAGAAGTGATGAGCAAGAACAAGTGTAAATACCTCCCTTTTCCAGTGATTTTATGTACCAGCCTTAAAATTAATCCTCTGGAATTAACTGCTTTAAGGATAATCTGAAGGAATGGCTATTCTTCCTTTAAAGAGCCAGTGTTGCTTGTGTCTCCCTTCAGCCTTTGCTCTAATGCCTTTTTTGTTCTGGGTCAGGACTCGGACTGGCACCAAACATGACCTGATCCCCATTTCCTGTCTGAATGAGTTTCCCAATGCTGTCCAGATGGCAAAGGTGAGATTTGTGTGTGCCTGTTCGCACTTAACGCCTCATTTTTCAAGTTATTTTCACCTCTGTCCTCCCATTTCCCTATTTTCTACTGTTCCCCAATAGTACTGTCATATACTTCCCTTTTACACTTCCATTTAGCTTCCCTTCTTTCTCTTCTAATGTTACCTCAGAATTTTTGCCTGAAGGGACTCCTGTCAGACAGTTATAAACAGTGCCTACGCTCTCATGCCCACAGCATGCTAGGGCACGTGATAATCACACTTCTGTTTCCCTCTCTCTCTCTCTCACTCGACAGCTACTCTGTGAGGATGTGAATGTTGAACGCTTCTTTCCTGTCCTCTACCCCAAGGTATAATGTTCTCATATGTCTGTATGTCCCTTTTCCATCAAGGTCTGTCTTAATGACGTCCAACTGATAATTTGTATTTTCATTACCTCAGGCTTCACAGCTTATTGTTGCGTTTGATGAACATGTCATAAGCAATAACTTCAAATTTGGGGTCATCTACCAGAAACCTGGACAGGTAAGCTCCCTCAGATCCCACCATACTTGAGACAAAACACAAAGAGTCAGTTTTCTTAGCTTAAATGTAATAACAAGGTCTGTACTATCCTGTGAAAAATACAGGTGCCATAAAGAGAAAGGCTTGAAGCTTGCCTTACGTTGATCGATCTGTTTGTGCGGGTCCTCAAAGTTGGTTGAACTGTGTCTAGAAATTACTGCCTGTTCTTTGTACTGCTTGTGTTCCTTATGACTCCTCCTTTCCTTTTGAAGACGACCGAAGAAGAAGTCTTCAGTAACACAGAAGAGAGTCTGGGTTTCCTGGAGTTCTTGGATTTCCTTGGTGACAAGATTCAACTGCAGGATTTCCGTGGGTGCGTACCCAGCGCAGTTGTAAAGCCAGATAGAGTTGGGGAATGCCGTGTGTTCAGAGGCTGCGACCTTGTTAGAGCCCTGCTTTCAGAAAAGTGATATGTCCTCTGAATCCCAGTGCAGGTGGAGGAGCCCAGAATGCTTTTTTAGCCATCCTGCCTGGAGCTTAGGTCTCTTCTGGTATTGTCATTTAAAGGTTTCCTGGTATCTCAGTCTGACCCACAATATCAGTAAAGAATCATTTTATTTGACTGTGCGAATGTAAGTTTGTTTCACAATGGTATGGGTCAGTATTGTTTTAGTTTCTCTCTGTGGGGCAGTCTATCTTTCTTGTAGTTCTAAAATTAGGATTGTGTTTCTCAGAAGAATGCCAAAGAAAGTTGAGGATCCCTGGTTTAGCATCATAGCTTTTAGCAAGCAAGTACCTTCGTCAGCAGAAACATTGTGCAGCTTCAGTCAGTGCATTTGCTTTGGGAAGATTTGGTGCCTCACTATCACCGATTTCTTAAAAATTACCTTTGATAATATTGATACCAAGCTACTGTTGCTGATATCGTCTTTCTTTTCTCTGGTTTCTCATCTCTGTCCTGCCTGACCTATGGCATGGTATGGATTTGCTCAGGTTCCGGGGAGGCTTGGATGTTACCAGAGGTCAAACGGGCACTGAGTCAGTCTATACAAATTTCCGGGGCAAGGAGATTATGTTTCATGTGTCTACAAAGCTGCCCTTCACAGAGGGAGATTCCCAGCAGGTACTGAAAGGAGAACTAAGGAATAAAACAGTGTGGCTAAGAGAGGAGGGGTTATTTGATGAGGGACTGCATAGAGGGGAGAGTGCCTGACTGCATAATGTTGGGAATTATGGCTGGAGTAATGGTAGCAGTAGTCATGGGGGGCTTGGTGGAACAGATGGGTTGGAGAAGCTAGGCAGACTGGTGTTGGAGGCCCCATCGTACTGTTGTGCTCTTTTTCACCTGTCTTCTTGCTTTATTTTTTTCCTCTCCAGCTTCAGCGGAAGCGTCATATTGGGAATGACATTGTAGCCATCATCTTCCAGGATGAAAGCACACCTTTTGTTCCTGATATGATTGCTTCTAATTTCCTACACGCTTATGTGGTAGTTCAGCTCACTCATGGCACCTCTGGGGAGACTCTCTACAAGGTAAACAGAGCCAATAGATTCCTTTGTACTGATTTACTGTCATTGATCCTTGCAGTGGAAACCAGTTCTTGGGCCTTTGGGAAAGGTACAGGTTCAGCCAGCTGCTATCCTAATTTGTGAAGCATCTACACATGAAACTAGAACGTAGTTGTATGTTTGTGAAAGTAGCTGATGAATTTCTGAAGCTTAAAACTTGGGAATTGAAGCAGGACGAGCTCAGAAAAAAAATTTTTGTTTACATCAAAAAGCACGAGGTGCAATTGATCCGATTTTTGGGGGTGTCTTGCTTGCATTATAGATATCAGGTCAAACTCGTTCACCTGCCTGACAGCCATCTCTGCATTGCTTACGCTGCACAGCACAGTGCTGAGAGCTTGCACTGCGTGAGACTGCAGGGCAGGTACAGCTGGTTGGTCTAATCTACGGGATCCGAACCAGCTACGTCTGCTCTTGGGGATCCCAGAACTGATGCCCATCTGGCAGGGAAGTGCTACCTGTTAGGGCCCTCCGGTTGAAAGAAGCCCTGCTAGAACGTGAATTCCCTATCTGCAACCTTTGGATGCAGCTCTTTCTCTGTCACATGACTCTGTATGGATGTCTGTATAACTTTATGTTCAACTTTCAGTCGTGCTGAGAGAGCAGAAAATCTATAGAAGCTTGCATTCTGTGATGGAGTTTCCATTGTAGAAACATTTTAATCAAAGTGCTATGTCTCGTATTAGGTAGGAATTCAGATTTGGTGATGATGAGTCCTTATAGAATCACAGAATGTCCTGAGTTGGAAGGGACCCACAAGGATCATCAATCCAACTCCTGTCTCTGTGCAGGACAGCCCCAAAATTCACACCATGTGTCTGAGGGCGTTGAAGGTCTACAAGAACACCAAGAATATAAAAATTAGGACAGGATCCCCATCTCCTCTCCCACCAAAGAAGGTGCTGGAGGTGGAACAACCACCTTCCGTTGTGCCTATGCTATGGGCAGGCAGGTCTGTAGTGACATGATAGCCTTATGTTGATCAGGGGCATGGGCTTCCAGTTCTCCTCTCGCTCTCTGTTTTGTAGGGTGGCAGAAATTCACTGCATTTTTTTTTTTTTGATGACAAGAGAAAGAGCTGGAGAAGCATGCCATTTGTCTTGCCTCTTCCTACTATTGTTTTCATCTTTGCCTGTCTGCAGTGCCATTGTTTTTGTCAGTGTAATAGGGTTGCTTGATTCACTTCATGAAAAACAAATAGTCCCAGTCAGGACCCTAGAGCCAATGCAGAGTTTTCTGTAAAGGCTTTTCCAAAGGAGTTCTAACTCATTCTACCTTGAGAGCATCCGAGTACCTCAAAGACTGCAGTTCGGGAAGATTTTTTTTTTTTCCCATTCATTGTTCCATGTACTCAAACTTTAGTGCCTAGTGGTTAAATTGGAATATTAATGGCATTTATTTCTTTGAATCAATTTTTGCAATCAGAAAATTAAAAACAAAAAGCAGGATTTTAACTGGTAGATATCTATTGGGAGGGAGAGGGAGGCCTTGTAATTAGGGGAGTTGGCCTACAATGTGAGAAATCTGAATTAAATCGAGGGCCCTTTTCCTTCTTCCTCGCATTAAACTCATGCCTGTCATTGGCTCTGTGACATTTACACTGGAGTGTTTTTTTGAGACAGTTGCTGTTAAGTTGTTTTGACATTGTTCCCTGTTGTATGAAATGGCAAATAATGGTATTGTTCCATCTCAAACATGACAAAAAAACCCAAACTGTGAAATATTCTTAAGTGCTGTAGGTATCTGGTAAGATAGCTGCATATAATTCTAAGTGCTGTGAAGAGCCAAGTGACAATATGTAAAAAGGGGACTGTGTTACAGTTACTTATTTTGGCATTGGTTTGTCAGGTAGCAGTATGTTTTTAAAAAGCAAAAAAAAAAAACCAACTCCCCCAAAAAACCAAACAAAACAAAAAACCCCCCATGCATTTCCTTATCTCTTACTGGGAAATTGCTTTTGTATGTTTACCACATGTGACTCGGAGAGGTGGTGTCACTGAGATAAACTGCACAGTGAGGAGGGTATCTCCACTGAGGATTCTCTGTCAAAAAAAAAAATAGGTCAGTACAACCATATTGACAAAGGTTCTTCTAGTGGAGGTAAATCTTGCAGGCTGAATAGAAGCATCTTACTTTTTTGTTCTAAATACACTGGTTATTATTAAAAATATTTTTTTAAAAGAGCTATTGGTTCAGTCGCTTTTTGTTACCCTTACTGGGTGCACATCTAGCTGATTGAATTTCTGGGAGATAAACCAGCACATCCATTCACTGAGTTCAGAAACAGATGGATGCACAGGACAACATATTAAATCTCTTTTGGATATGTAAATGATTCAGAAGAGATCAGATGTACCATAGCAGTTCGAAGGCTTTGATAGTCTCACTTGTGTTACAATACTTCTTTTTTTTTTTTTTTCCCCCCTCTTTTATTGTTTCAGGTTTCGGTCACAGCCCGAGATGATGTCCCCTTCTTTGGACCCCCTCTGCCAAATCCAGCCATATTTAAAAAGGTTTGTTTCTCTGGCCCAGTGCTAGAGGGCAGGGGGATATGGTACACACCCTTGTATTCTGAGTCAGTATGGTCAGTCTGGCTAGGTGACTTTGGAGGTCTAAAGAACAGTAAGGCAGAACTTTTCTCATGTGATACTTTTATTACTGTTTTAATCTCCAGTCTAGCCTTCATCTTGTCTTGTAGAGTGCAGAGTTTCGTGAATTCCTCCTGGTGAAGCTCATCAATGCTGAGTACAGCTGCTATCGAGCTGAGAAATTTGCTAAATTAGAGGTGGGTCTATTACCTGGTTGCTTCCATTAAAAATTATAAAACTGTATTACTCCCAGATTAAGAAAATACAGTACAATTTTTTACTTTCTTCTACTTTTAATTTTCTGTTGCTTAAAAAAGGAAGATGAAATGTGATTATACTCAGCCATATGATGCTTCCTTTGTATTCCACAGCAGGTGTGATAGAATGTGAACAGGTACATTGTAATGTAAAGATCTAATCCTCAAGTAGGAATGAAAACACAATGCATACATTTTGCTGGAGGAAATTCTGTATTAGCTGAAACTTGCTATTGTGGTACAGGATGAGCACTGAGATCACTGATTTTTGGTTCAAGGTACCAAAATTCTGTTCCAGACTCTGCTGCTTGCCTGATCTAGAAAAAACATGCCTCTGTTTCATCACCTGTAAAAAAGTACTGATGTCCTTTATGACTTGCTTTAGAAAGAGTTTAAAAGGGCCGGGTTTTTCTGTAATTTATTCCATGACTGTATTGCTAAAATCACTTCATACTGTTTAAAGTAATTTTCATGGTGATTTTTTTTTTAAGGAGGATGTGAGACATTGCCAAAACAAAACAAAAAAAATCCCTCCACTTCTAATAACAGCGGCGTTTTCATTCCCAATGTTGATGCAGGAAAGAACTCGGAGTGCCCTCTTGGAGAGCCTTTTTGAGGAGCTGCAGCTTCGCAGCCGCAGTATGATGGGTTTACCCATAGGGGAGGATGACAAGATAGAGAATGGCAGTGGAGGCTTCCTCGAGAATTTCAAGGTGAGCCATGGTGGATTGATTCCTTAGCCAGTTGCTCACACTTTTCTCAAGCTCATTGTGTGTCCCTCCAAGGAATATTGACCCAGCTGATCAGCTCTGCTTAGGGTGAGACAGAAAAAAAGTCTTTCCATCCAGCACCCTTTCTTTAGAGCATCTTCAACTGTGCTTTACTATATCTCTCAAGAAAAGACATTTTTCCCCTTCCTGTGCTCCTTCCATAGCTACAGCATGGTCCAGGGTGGAATTCTATACTGTCCCTGAGAAGTCAAACTCTTTAAGCTTCATGCTGATGTCCAGTGTCAGTTGGGGTTTTACTCCATAACTTGGAGAAAAAGGAGTGAGTGTTTGCAAGAGGAATTGTAATAACTAGTAGCAAGCAGCTTTCAGTTCCTACAGCAGATCTCTTCTAATTCATTTTCATTATAACTGAAAGAGTTGCAAGAGCCATTGCAAGAGCGTTTCTAACATATCTGCGAGTGTACTGTCTAGAAAAACCGTGATGCTTTACTTACCCTCTAAAAGCCAGAGTTAATTTACCTTTGTTCAGTGTAGATGACACTTTTTTTTTAAAAAAGAAATCACTGTACTGTCTAGAAAAACCGTGATGCTTTAGTTACCCTCTAAAATCCAGAGTTAATTTACCTTTGTCCAGTGTAGATGACACTTTTTTTTAAAAAAAGAAATCAGGATGAGGTGACAGAACTTACTTTAAAAGT
>NW_009635556.1:368-1917 GCF_000690535.1 Cariama cristata | reverse complement strand
CTCACCAATTCCTCCGGACCGGCCTCGCCGGCCCCTGCGACTCACCCCTCCTTCTGAGAGGAGTTGGCAACGGCACAGTAACATTTTGCAAAACAGATCTCTGAGTTTTTCAGCATTTTGCATCCACACGTCTTCCGAGTTCTCCCCTGACGGGTGCTCGACTTCCAGCAGGAACCTTTTCGTGCCTTTATGGCACTTTGCAGCTTACAACAACGGGCATCGCCGGCACCTCTCTGGCATCGCCAGGCACGGTGCGAGGCTTCCGCAGACCCGCCAAGGGCCTGGCACAGACGCGGAACGGGAGGAATGGCTGCAGAAAACAACCTTGGCTCGGATGGCCACGTGTCGAGTCAGTCTAAATAACACAATAGCAAACAAAAAAGATATCTGTAGGTTAGGTCTAGCTCCGAGAGCAAAGACAAGAGGACCTCAGAGGCCGCAGCCTGCAGCTGGAAGGCCGGCAGAGCTTTATTTAATGCGGGAGGAGTAAAGAAAGCCCTCAGCAAGAGGATGAACGCTCCCAGAGAACGGACCCAGAAGGGAGCGGATAAATAACCCGGGCAGAGCGACGGGAGCCTGCGAGGAGCGGGGGGAGGCAGCAGCAGCACAGCAAACCTCGTCTGCCAGGCAGCGCGGGGCAGGGCGAGGATTGCCGGGGGCTGAAGGAGATGCTGTGGCAAAATAGTAAAAGGTTCATTAGTTATGTAAATAAGAAGATAATGCAGAAAAAAGTGAGGCTGCTACACAGCGTGGATGAGTAGCGATAAAACTAACCTAGGTGCTGCCTGAAAACTGATTGAACAATCAGCTTCGGCTTTCAGGAGGGATGGTGACTAACGCACTCTCGCCTGCAGGCTGCTTTACAGACCGGAGGAACACAAATTGAAGCTGCAGCCTCCAAAGCAGGAGCAAAGCTCAGAACGCCCAACGAGCTCAAATCAGAGGAGCGAGGAAACCTCCATCCCAGCAACCCACCAGCGCCGACCCAGCTCACAGCCCAACCACAGCCGCGTCCAGCTGCAACGGCGCTGGGAAAGAGCAGCACGGAGCCAAGCACGGAGCCCGGGGCGGGGAGAGACCCCCCCAGACCTCCCCAACACGCAGAACAGAAGCCCAACGAAAAACAAGGTTGAAATACATGACAAAGAGGTAAGATGTCAGATTGCCTTACCAAAGGCAGCTCATGCCAGAATAAGTCGGTGTCTTCCTTCAGAGCAGGGGAAGGCGAGCAGTTTTTCCCCAGCGGGACGGGCTGGCGAGGGCCGGGGGAGGCATTTGCCGTGCAGGAGGAGAGGCTTCAGCCCGGGGAGGGGGCTGGCAGACCTCGAGACCGGAGCGACCAAACAGCACAAAGTTCAAAACGCTGAACATAAGGACTACGCGAGAAAGTCTGCTCTAACCTGGAAAAACACACAGAGAAACATCTAGGTATATTACTCAGTTACAAGCTGACTATGAGTCACCATCTCCCGCATCTGTGAAAAAAAGCGAGTGTGTTTCTAGGCTGCCTGGCAAAGAGATTTCCAGGAGAAGGCAGGCAGCAGCCACG
>NW_009635556.1:0-280 GCF_000690535.1 Cariama cristata | reverse complement strand
GCGGCTCCGGGGAGCGGAGAGCAGGACAGGCGAGCTCGTCCAAGGCTGCTTCTCTACAGATACGCAGGGAGGAGGCAGCGGGGAGGGAGAGGAGCTGTTCCAGCTAAAGCACAATGCTGGCACAAGTATAAAGGGGTGTAAAGGGCTGCAGATAAAGGGAGGGAGGAAGGGAATGGGGAGGTTTCTGTGCACGGGCAGGGACAGTCACCGTCCGGGTGCTCGGCCAGGTGAGGAACGAGGCTGCGGCTGGGACCGCTGGGGGCTGCTCGGGGGTCCGGGC
>NW_009635555.1:0-320 GCF_000690535.1 Cariama cristata | reverse complement strand
CACAAATAAAAAAACACGCCTCTGAGACAAAAGATTAAAAAAAAAAAAAAGGCATTGTGGTGCAAATGGGCGAAGGAAGATAAAAGCGAGAGGTGAAAGGTGCGGTTACCGAAAAGCGGGCACGCCTGCCCGGAGCAGCAGCCCCGTTACCGAGAGCCGGGGGCTGAGCTTCGGCAAAAGCCACGGCGGTCAGAAATGTTGCGACAGCACTTTGGAAGTCTCTGAAGAAAAGCTGAATTGTTCGAACTTAGGTAACTGAAGGAAACTCGTTATGACCTACATTGCTTTTCTGAGTCAGCAGCCCCGGCCCCGGCCCCGGT
>NW_009635554.1:1513-1813 GCF_000690535.1 Cariama cristata | reverse complement strand
TTCCCGCCGCTGCTGCCGAGCCAGGCACTGGTGCTCAGCCAAGGGCACGAAGCATCTCCCCGGTCCCCTTCGCCGGCGTCTGCCTGACCCAGAGCCTGCAGGAAAGCTGTCCAAAGAAATTAGGGCCAAACCAAGACCGTGTTTGTGCCCTGGGTGGTTTCGTTTCCCAGAGGCTCTGGCTGTACCAACAGGCGTCTGGCTCTGCCGGGACACTGCTCAGCATCTCCCGGCACCGGGCGAGCGGCAGAAATGCTCTCAGCTCCGGTCCGTGCCGGGGCGACCACGCAGCAGAGCCGGCTC
>NW_009635554.1:628-1264 GCF_000690535.1 Cariama cristata | reverse complement strand
CAGAGCTCACAGAAGCTCCCCCGCGAAGAGCTACTGAGCTGGGGGGGCGGGGGTAGCCCTGTCACCCGTGGGTGTCTGGGCACTTGGGAGAGGTCTCTGCCAGCAGTCTGCAACTTTTATCTTTCCCATTCCTTATGGTGTTTCCACTGCCACCACTTTAAAACTCTGTTATGAAAGAAAATATAAAGATGTTCAATAGTCTTGGTGCAATTGCAGGAAACAACACAAAACCAACAAATGAAATAAAATTTGTTTTCAATTAAATATAAAATATATGAGCAAATGCACTCTCATATGTGTTTGATGCAGAAATTGCTACAGTTCATTGCATTAAAGCTATGAGATCTAGGTCAGCTCAGATAATTGAAAGAAAAAAACCGCAAAAGATAAATATATCCCTTCCTGGTTTAAATCTGTGAATTCAGGTAATAATACATTCATTCATATTTAACTCATGGGTTAGTGCATCCAGAGCTGCCGAAGGGTGTGAGTTCAGCTTTCAGCTATGGAGCAGATGCTTGCTCATGTTTCCACAACTCTTCTCTTCCCTTCCTTGTTCCCTGCTTTCAGGCAGAGCTGGAACCCAAAGCACGACACCGCCCGAGGAAAGCCCGCATCTCACTGACACGTTACAGC
>NW_009635554.1:0-574 GCF_000690535.1 Cariama cristata | reverse complement strand
CAGCCCACCCTCATGGTGTTTTAGCTCCGTTGGCAAACCGAAGGCTTTGGGCTGTGTGACACCCAGTCCGACGGAGCAGCCCTTGGCCGGGGTGCCAGGCCTAAGCAGAAGGGTGGGAGTCTGCGTTATTCCTACACTGCCACTAATAAGCCTCTTTTCATTGTCGAAGGGGAGTACAGTGCCCTACAAGTCATGAACTGATTTTACAAACCTTCATGCGTAAAAAACCCCAGGAAGCCAACATAAAAATCGACTCAGATGGATCAACCACGTCTCCCATTTTATGATTTCCAACAAACTTTACAAGGAAAGGAACAAAAAATGAAGGGCGAGCCATTCTCTTAGAGGTACATGCATAGCTCTGTGGCATAGAGGTTCACCTTTACTGTACATACTTTTAAATATAGTAAACAGGCTATAATAACCTTTATAAAAGAGTTTGTCATCATCAACTGGCCTTCAAATGAGCCTTGTTCTTGGTTATAAGACTTACACTTGGTTCTTGAAAAACTGTATAAATAATCTTTAAAAAAACCAAGGCTAACAGAAAGACTACAGCCCACCAGCACGTCCG
>NW_009635553.1:41502-60199 GCF_000690535.1 Cariama cristata | reverse complement strand
GCTCCGTGGGGACAGCGGCACCCGCGGGAACAACTGCTTCGGCTTAACCTGGCATGCCGTGGGCTTCTACTTCGGACGCACCTTCTTTTTTACGGGAGAGGGTCTCCCAGTTTCTCACCTCTGAGGGAGCGCGGGTGTGCGCTGAGGCGCTCCGGTCAGCGGGCTGGGGCGCCGCAAGCGCACGGCGCTACCGCCTCGGCGCCTCTGGGAAAAGAAACCCTTGACTGCTTGCTTGCTTGATTTCGATTTTGAAGCGTACGTTTTGTAAAAGGTGCGCTCCTTTGGCGTTCCCGGGGGTTTGGAGTACTTTATTTTGATGTGGGTGAATGCAGCCAGTCAGCGGAGCTGGGATGTGTTTGGTGGAACACAGGGAGTTCCTGCAGTGATGGAGAGTTTTGAGTGAGTTAAAAAATCCGCTGCAGGTACTCTTCTAGGAAGTGTAAGCAAAACTTGTTTTTCTACAATAGGGATTAGCCCAGTTCAAAACAGGGATGTGTTTAGGAAGTACTTGCATGTTCTCATAACCTTTGCAACAGGCTCCGGGTAAAATCCTCACGGACATAGAGGTGTTTTGGTTTTTTTTTTTTAAAGATTTTTGTCAGGACATAATGAAAAATAAAGTTGAAAAGTTATTTCAAACAGCTTCCTAGTTGGAAGAATACTGCTGTGCAGTCCCTCGGGATACTGGCTGTTAAGTATCAGCATGTTAATTGTGGAAGCCCATTCCAGTTTTATGCAGTTATTGTACAAAAGATAGGAATAGAAAAATACTTGCAGTTGATTTCTCTGAGTAACTTCTAAGAAAAAAATGAAGTGCAGAGAACTAGTCAGAAACAGGTGGAGTTCATTTTCAGAATGATTTTGCTTTTCTGATCTTAGCAACTGATAGACATATGATAGGTTTTCACTTGTTTTCATGGTTATTCGTATTTATGTGTACCCATGCATAGTTATGGGAGATGGAGCTGCATCTTTGCTAGGAGTTAAAGTGGGAAAGGGAAATACATGCTGCGCCTAAGGATTTAGAAGCCTACAATGAAGATGATTACTATTTAAAAACCCTCTTCCTTCTGAATACTTGATTTTTTATGAATGAATGTCTAATTGAAATTAGTAATATGGTATTACCTGGTTAAAATTCCTTCAGAATGAGAAACTGTCAGAATTAAATTTCACTTGTGTTGATACAGATCCTCATTCATTTATCTGTAAGACTTTTCTAAACTCCTGACTTTGGATGTTTACTGAGGTATTGATGGGAATGACACAGAATAGCCAGAGTAGACTCAATAGAGAATTTTATAGGAGCATCAACATTGCAAAGTAGATGGCAAGTTCCTAAACATTGCCTCAGTGCTGAAGGTAATGGGTTCATTGTCACAAAACATCTTTGGTCTTGGTGGAAGTCACCACAACAAAGAAAGTAGGGCTGGTGGACCAGAACCGTGAATGTCACTTGTCTCGCTTCTCATCGTGGTGGTTTTGCGGAGAACCTTTATTATTGTGAATTGAGTGGGAGCACAGAGGAAAGACTTTTTGCAGGGCTGTTAGTAAGCAAAGTGTGAATTTAAGGAGTGGGAGGAGGCTCCAGGGAAACATGCTTTTAAGTCACCTTTTCTTGAGTCTCCCCAGTAAATTGCATTGCCTCTGTCAGCTTAGTGTTTAGCTATGCTGCAATCATTAATGGTCTTTTGATTTCCTGGTGCAAAGTGAGGTAGAAACCTGGTTCAAAGCCTGCACAGTGTATTCTGGGTTGACATGAGCTTACTGTGCCCCAAGGATCTGAGCAACCATCTGTGTGGCCGTGAAGGTGCAAGGCTGGTCCTGGCTGCAGCCCGTGCCTAGGCAGGCTTTGTGGTTGTGACCCTTCCAAGGAGATAAGGGATAATGTGGGGTCCCATCCCTTCCAGCCACAGTATGTGCCTTGCACCCTCCTCTGCCACCCACGGCATGTGTAATGGTGTGGCTGCAGAGCCTGCAGCATCACTGGGACCTGCCTAAAACCAGTGGCTGCCCTGGGGTTTTTTTTACTTCTGCTTGGTGGTGTGTCTGTGGTGTTGCATGAGTTTTTTCCATTGGTCTGGATGCCCAAAAAGCAAATTCTTTTCAGACCAGGATATATGGTTGGAAGATATATCCTGGGGAAATTTTATCCTTGTTTATAGTGAGAAAAGAACTGCAAAGTAGACGAAGCAATTTAAAGTATGGAGTAAACCTGGTGTATTATCTCAATTCACAATAAAATCCAGTAGCCACGGCTGGGTTATACACTGACCCTTCTCCTGCCTGAGCTCCTGCAAACCAGCCTCCCACCCCAGGCACTGCTCTCCAATCTGTGTTAATAGGTGATGTGTTTCATTCACTGATTAAAGAAAAAAGGCCTAACATCCATTCTAACCCTGTTTAAAGATTAATTTTGCATTCATTCAAGGATTCTTTTGTATCGGTTTTAAAGACAGAGCTGTGTTCAGGGTGCAGTAACAGTATTGTGTTGGTTTGTATATTTTGGAAATGAATGTGCTGGACGCAGGCAAAGACACTGCGTGCAGCACGTCTGTGCATACACCTATGGTGCCAGCTTTAGTCGTGTAACTGAGACAAGACTGAAGTGCAACAGAAATACCTGAATTTGACAGTTTGAAGTTTAATGCATGATTGAATCGGAAATTTCGGTTTTATGCCAGAGATGAGAAGCACCAAAGTATTTATAGGTATGACAAAAGCCTTGATCACTTGAACCAAAAATTATCTTTGGCTCCCTGTTGTATTACTGATGGGTTAATTCATGAGAACTGTTGCTCGTCTGTCACTTTTAAATTGGAGAGTGCTTGATGCATTTAGCATATAGTATCATAAATTTTTTGTTTAGAAATGAAAGAACATACTAAAAGTCTTCGATGTTTTTCACATTTAGTAACCTACTCATCCTACAAAGTTTTTTTTGTATGTTTGCTTGCCTTAGAACCATCACCTCATACTTACTTTCACTGTCTGATTTGCATATAAGTTGAAGCTGAGTGCTCTTACACATTGGCAAGATGTAGTTGGGCGTATCATGGGGTTTTTTTCTGGTATCTTTTCACTTACTGAATAATAAAAAAAAGACTAGGCTTTCAAGGTGTAACTGGAGAGCTTGAAATAATAAAAGAACATGCTGTACTAGTTGCATGCTCCCTTTAGGGTTTAGTTAAAGGTTTTACCGTTCCATTATGCTATCATTCTGTAGTGTAAGCATTTTATATGGCATGTGTGATTTCATTGCCCTTAAGTGACCTTGGTAAATTCCTTATTTCCCCTGAAGCACATGCCTAATTGAAAATTGCCATCTGCAGTTGCAGAGCTCTAAGCAAGATCTCCAAGAATAACGCGAGCAGGAGATGGGTGTCCGGAGAGTGGGGCAAAAGCACTTCTGCTCTAGCATTCACTGTATTGCATGAGGTTAAATCTTTGCTTTGAAGACGAATGGTAAGGAATTATAGGAAGGGCATCTTAATCTGTCTGCCCAGTTCATCTCCCTAGTGCTACTATCCAGAGATCATGTGATCCACAAAAAGTGTGGTTGCTTGATTATTTTTAATTTTTAATTATTTTTTTTTTAACTTGTGTGTCCCTCTTATTCCACCCTTGGTTAAATGTATCTGGAGTTTAAAGTTAAAAATGTCGTTCCAAATCTGAGCTGTGCTTTCTAGTCCAGCTGCTGTCCTCATACCAAAGTGCCTCACTTGGCTCTGCTGCCCCGGTGGGTTTGAGGACATAGTTACGATGATCGCCGTCCACAACCACAGCCTCAAAATGAGACATTGTGTGCCCTGCTAGAAGCCCCTAGCCTAGCACTGCATTCCAGCTCCTGTGAGCATATGTGCTTATATGTGCTTAAGAGTCATGCAAATGAAGGAGACAAAACGCTGGAGAGTGTAAAGCTGAAGAACGGCTTAAGAAGGCACTTTCTCAGATGAGAGGACACTAAACTGTGCCCTGGATTAGAACAAGAAGTCTGTGACATCTGTATATTTATTCACTAATGTGTAATGTAATTGTTTAGGACAGAAAAAAAAAGGCAAGTATTTTAATTAAAAAGGGGTTGAGAAACGTAAAGCATGAAAAGTCTGTGATAAAGATGTGAAACTGCAGTTTTATCATGCTTTTTTCTATGTTTATTCAGTCTGAAAAGTTCAGAAAACTACTGGGCTGAAAATTAAGCCCCCCAAATTCTCTAGTCCTCTGTTACCTCGCAAGTAGTCTTATTTGTGACAGCTTATCCTTTGAATGCTGTGTTAATTCCAAGTTATATTTCAAAACTATTTATCAGAGTTAGAGGTTTCGGAATACACACTACTTTGAGACTCGTACAGGAAGGTATTGAAAATATGCAACATGTGTTAGGATCTGAGTTTATCAGCTGCTTGGAATATATTTCCATGCTGGTTTGTGGTTTGCATTTTTTTTCTTTCATTAAAAATATAAATATTAAATGTAGTTTTTGATGGTGTAGCAAGTAATTAAGGGAATGCATAAACACTTCTTGGCAAATTTTGTGTGGTTCCATATTTTAATTTTTTTCATGTTAAATGTATTATATGTTCAGCAAGATATTTAAGAACATACTTGAGCCCAAAAGTCTGTACGTAAGCAGATGCGTGTTTCCCAATGTATCTATATCTGGGATTGTAACACATGTTCCATTTCATCCGCACCTAAATTCTCTGCTGAATTTTTTAGTAAAGAAGTTACTATTCTCATGTGATTGTGTGCACAGAGGTTGGAACAACTGGTATTTGCTTTTAGGTAAATCAGTTAACACTCATAGGATTTTCCTTGAACAAATAGACATCTTCCTCTTACAGGTTTTTGTAAAACTCCTTTGAGTGGTGGATGTTAAATTGTACTTTTTTTTCCCTTTGGTAGTTTCACTCAATGGTGGCTTTGATATTGGTCCTCTGGATGTCAGATTTAGGGAAAAAGCATTAAAAAAAAAAAGCAGTTGCTTTTTTTAGATATCGTTGTAGTAACTTCAGCTTCATTTAGGATTTGGTGATGTTCACATTCAGTGGTATGAACGAAATGCCATTTTTGACACCTCGTGCATAGTTCCAGTCATTCCAACAGGCTGAGAGCACTCTTGTTGGTAATGCACCGGATTACCGAGCGCTCAGGGCATCAGCTTGGAAGTGTCACGACTCGTCCGCCGTGCTCCTCCAGTGATGCATGTGCTCCTGCTGCTGAGTTTCTAACACTTCTGTCTTGTAGCTGCCTAGCCTGGAAAATTCCATATATAACCTCAGATCAGGCCTCCTGAGGTGGATTTTTTGGGGCACATTTAATTTTGCTACGTATGAAACGGTAGTGTTCTTGCTATGTTAATTCTGTAAAATGAGCAGTTGTTTTACTACGCCTTTCGTATCTTTGTTGTCTCCTTCACGAGAAATTCCTCCGTGTTGTATCTGAAGAGTTTAGGCATTAGCAGTTAATTATGCATTCTTACCTTAAGTATGGCAACGTACCCCAGGGTGGTTTGGGATATCCTGTTGGTTGTGGGTTCAAAGTTTTGCAGCTGGGCTTAACACTCCTGTGGGCAATTCTGGCTATGTTGTGCTTTGCCTTTGATACATTGCCATACCACCACCATTAGCGCAGTGCTTAGACTGCAAACATCTGTTTGCTTTTATTGCACATGTGTTGCTTTTACATGATGTAATCACTGGACTCCACCAGCATGTATGATTCGTTTACCAAATAAACCTTAAATTGTGTCAGGAAAATGCATGTCCTATGGGATGACATATATGACACATACAGAAGAGAAAACTGACAAGTTCATGTCTGGACTCAGCAATATTTCATATTTTAGTGGGTTTTTTAATGGTTTGAAGGGAGTCATGTAAATGTCAGTACAGAAGAAAAGATTGCAGTGAAACTGGCGTGCATCCATCTATCAGACAACGATGATGGGAATGTACTTGATGTTAGAAAACAAAGTGATTAAATCTCTGTATCCTTCGTTCTAGAATCTTATCATGTTCATGGCATGAAATGGAAGAAACACTTAAAAAAAACCCACCAACCAACCAACCAACCAAAACACAGATACATTTTGATATCGCTGTATATAGTTTACGGTGCTCTCTTGAATGGAAAGCTTACCTGGATTTTTGAAATAAGTTTAGCTGATCTCAGCAACTTTTCAGCAATATCCCGTAGGTACGTTGATGTTTCGACAATCTAACATCTTGGTTCTAATGTGTACCGTTTCACACTGCTGGAATGCACAACAGGATTGCTTTGGTTTAGACTAATGAAAATGTACTCGGTGAAATGACTTACAGTTGTTAGCTTGCATTTTAATTTTGGAGGTTAACCTAATGTGCCTTGAAGGTTTTAGTTCTTACGGTTTTCTTCCATGAAGAGTTCAATTTGAACATCTTGTCTGTGTCACATGAGAACTAAAGAAACAGAATGTGAGGAGAAAATGGAAGATTACGGTTGAGCAGAACCATCAGCTGCACAGACCTTTATTGACCCACAGACACTTTAAAGTTTTGGGATGTGCAGAATTGCTGTAATATAATAAAAATTAAAATAAAAAGCTCTCTCTAGAAAGAGCTTACAAAACCGAAAAGTTTAATTGATGGAGTCAGTATCATCTGCCAAGTTTCCAGTACATCACCCAGGCTGAGGGAGCTAGAACTAAATTTGAAAGTAGTTTGACTAGCTGGATAGCTGGTCTGAAAAGATATAAAGGAACCAAAAGAAGTACGAGTTGCTACAGTCAGAACAGAAAATATAATTTGTCTATAGAAAATGGGGAATAATTCAGCCAGCAGGAGTATCTGTGGGCTACCGCAAATTAGAAAATGAATGTGGGTCACCGATGTGACAAAATGTGGAAATGTGAAAGCCGTTCTGGGAGTCATTACTGAAGGTATTGTATACAAGAGGATGAGAGGTAATTATTTTGCCCTGTTCCACTGTGATAAGCCCCCAGCCTGAATTTTTCATCCAGTTTTATATATGCTACTTTAAGAAATACACAAACAAACTGGAGAAAGGCTAATGGAAAGGAAACAAAAAATTGTAACAAAATATGACATAGATTGCAGGAACTGAGTGTGTTTTATTGCAAACCTGGATTCCCAGAGTGCCGTGTACAAGGATTCTTATGACCTAATATTCTGCCCAGCTGCCTTTACCCAGAGGACCAAGGAGGAGCTGAGCTCTCCCTCCTGCCCACTGCTGCCTTCGTATGGGAGCAGACAGTGAACATGCCAGAGCTGGGGCTGGCTGCTACAACTGGGCAACTCACTGGTTTTACTCTCAAAATGCTACTTGCACAACCTCAGCTTGGTAAATTACTGTCTAGAAAAGAGAATAAATGGGGCTGTAATACACAGACGTGGTTATAAATATGACAACAACTAATTGTTCTTCATCTCTGCTGAGGATGGAACAAGAGGCAATTTGCAGCAATGGTAGTTTTCATTAGATTTTAGGAAGAACTCTACAGCTACAATGGTATTTAGGTACTGGAATGGGTTACCCAAAGAAGCTGTCAGATCTGTCTTTGGAGGTTTTTCACAGACTGAGCAATTACCTGTTGTGGATGATCTAGGTACAGTTGATCCTCCCTGTGTGCAGGCAAATGACTCCACGTAGACCTTCTCAGACCTATGTTTCTGTGATTGCTTCCTACCACTTTGGTTGTGTCCCTAGCATGGAATCTGGTAATGTTTCCTGATTTTGGACCCCAGCACATCCCATGGCCATATCCCAGTGCTGTAGCAGTGCCTAAGCTCGGCTTGCATCTGCCCTTCATCTCCACCTTATGCCCTCAGTTCCCATACTCTAACCAGGTGCTAGTAGATCTGCAAAGGGAGACTCTTGGGGCCTCACAGGTGGCCCTTGCCTGTAGGGAAGAACAGGCTCAGACTGGTATTATGTCTACAATGCACTGGATGCCCACTGCTGCCCTCTTCACTCATGCTGATGCTAGGGTCTCATTGCTTTGGAATTTGGGAACTTTGAATGGCTACTTTACTTCTAGCTTCTACCCAGTTATTAGTCTCAAGAGTTATCGCTAAGGCTCCCATTTTGATGTTAGCATTTAGTAACAACAAACACAGCGGTTATGTGAATGAATGCAAAACCTAATAAAATCATGGTGAAAGTAAGTGAGAATAGTTGCACACGTGAAACCATTGCCATTTATTCTACAAAATACACACCTTTTCCTCTTGCTGTACAGATTGTGATGTAGTCATAAAAAAGAGAACAGCACCATCTCTGTAGATGTAATGCAAACAAGAATGCGACTACTGTAAATAAATGTACAGAAGTTAAAAACTCGCTTGTATTAGCGCGGGAGAGAAGACTTCTCCTAAGTTCTGTATCTAAGTAGGAGGTAGATTGGAGAGTTACGTGACAAGGCTCTCCTTGGAGAGCAACGTGTAGTGTTTGGTTTGTTGTGTGAAATGTGTTATTGATGTGCTACGGGCAACAAATTAGTACATCTCCTGTGTTTATGTAGCAGTGCCAAGTCATTGCTTACTGTCGGTCAATGCTGTACACCATAGTGCTATATCCATTAAGCTCACTACGAGAATACAAGGCCTAGTGTTCGATCAGTTAGGTCCCAAATTAAAGTCAATGATCCAAGAGAAGGAGAATGTAAAAATAGAAAAAGAACAACAGGGAAATGGAAGTGGGATTAATTTCTTCTAGTGGATACTTCTCGTAACCTCATTCTCATGACTCAGCTTTTCTGAGGTCAGTTGTTTCATGAGATTGGGTGAACTGAGTTCCTAAATGATGGTTGACTTAATTGTTAGTATCTAGGGCATAAAATGGCAAACACTGAACTGCTGACCTTCCTAAAATTAGTTCGTGTTACCAGTTTTAAAAGATAGGTGAATAATTTTATTAGCAGAAAACCTTTTTTACTATCACAAGCATCCACCTGAACCAGTCCATCTATTCACTTGCCTGTGAATAGAGTATTTTGCTCTAACGGGGAGGGTACAAAGGGGTTGCAGCAGGGATATTTGTTAGTAGAACAAACTGCTTTCTACCACGCTGTTCAAAGTCATCTCTTGGCAGCAGAGGCTGAATTTCTTACTGCAATCGGGACTGTTCTTCAGAACTGCTTTTCTGCCCAGGATTTAGCCTAAGTGGAGAGACGGCCGCTTTGAATTTCACAGCTTTCTGGGTCCGACCATGTGGTTGATGACTGGGGACTCCATCTTGCAAAAGGGATGCCATAACGCGTTCTGCTCATTCCTATTGGAAAGCTACTCTCTTCTACAGTGGTCTCTGACTTAATCCAATCCTTATTCTCATCACACAGAAAGGCAATGTTGTCTCAGGTAGCCAATGTGTAACTGTCGGAGAATACTTGTTTTGTGACGGCAATCATTGCTATGACTTTCAATTACTGCCTTTTGGGACAGAAGCGTACTACATTTTGTATTCATCGGCAACCTCACTATCTGACTGTCATTTCTAAGGTTTAGAAGTTCTGCATCTAAAAATGTTTTGCAAAAATTATATCGAACCACGCTACTAAAATATTCAGTAATTGTAGACAATATGTATAGCCATATGTCTATTCAAAAATAACTTTTAACACTTTGCCTAGAGGAAAATTCTCTTTAAAATACTTAGACAAGCTAAATCTAAAGCTAAAACTTGCTTGAAAGATGCCATTCTTCTGAGCAAAGTTCAGTAATTCTTCTAGACTAGGACCATGGCAGTGGTTTTTCATGGTTTCATATTCCAAAGATAGATGTCAAAGTAAAAATCTAATGAAACGTGTGACAAAAATCTCTTGTCCAGCAATGTGCAAATATTTCTAATATTCAGCAAAGTAACCTGCACTTTCTAAAGAGCTGGGCCTCAGTATTTTTCCCACTGAAGTCATTAAACACTAGGTTGAGAAAAAGATAGGCGTGTTATGAATTAGGTTTTCCTCAACTTCTAGGTGTGTGAAGGGTGATGCCAAACTTTGAGTGCTGTGCCTTTCATAACCAGTACCTCAGAACAAGACTTACAACATCTCCTTACGGGGGATGATTGGCTGCCCTCCCTGGGGATTCGGGGAACACTTTCTTCAGTGCTAGGGGATAGTTTCATCTGCTTGGGACTTTCTTCCAAGTGCAGTTGCTAATAACTGTTCTCCCAAGAGCCGAGCAAAGCTCATTGTTTTTTAAGCACAACTAGAGATGATTTTGGTTTGGTCTACCTTTTATTGGTAGCTTGCCCAGGAAATGCAAGATATGTGCCGGACACCTTTCCCTGCCAAAGGAGGTGCTAGCCTGTGTTCAGTATCTCCCAGAAAGGCAGTGCTATGGCCACGCAGTAGCATATCTGTGTGAATATAGACTTATTCCCTCCTGTAGCACCTACGTGACTGAGAGAAAGATGGTGCTGAGAGAAAGACTTTGTGGTCTTCTGGTGAGAGCTGTCACCAAAGGAAGGAGGTACCCTGGCTTGTGGGACTTACTGACATAATTCTTTGTATCTTTTACGCGATGCGGATGTTGACCAAAAAAAAAAATCCTAAAGCACTGGATCAAGGTCTTTTTCCTCCCACATGGAGCCTGCGAACACTTGGGAGATGAGCCAAATGGAAAACTAAGACTAAATCAAAATAGACTTTCAATAGCATAAAAGCGCCATGTGAAGTTAGGCACCTCCATAGGCTTCTGGCACTTGCCTTAATTCGGGCCTCCTGAGCTACAAGTAGGTGGAGACAGCAGGTAGGTACTGAGATGTTTGTATAAGAACTGAATCAGATTTGTGTTTACCTTGGATTTTTAAAAGACAAAGTTCATCCAAATTAATCACAATTTTGCCGTAATTGTTTGGTATGACCAGACTCTGAAGAAGTCAGTTTTATCATTTACAGCTGATGCCTAGGTCTTGTCTTCAGGCCACTGTTTTGATTTTTAGTATAGGGTGAACTGGGTCGTACCTGTTGAACGCAGTGTTAGGAAGGTGACGATGTTAGGCTTTCCCAACTAGGAGATACTGTTCTCAAGGCTTTTTCTTCCATGTCCATGAAACTATATGGTGTAATACCCTTGGAGGATTCTTTCCGGTGATACGTCAGGCACAGCTATGGCTTCCTTTCTCTGAATGATCAGCATTTTCAAAGCAGTAATATTAGTCTACCTGCAGTTCCTATGGAAGAAATGGATAATTTATGAACTATTGGGAGCAGAGAGCCCTGTGTTTGTGGGACCACAAGATTTCAAGACTCTGAACACATGAATTAATAGTTTAGTCCATGGAAAGTGAAATTGTCCTCATTTTTAAAAGCTGCAGGTGCATAATGAAATCTCTCTGTGTTATCAAAACTCATCAACAGTAACAAATACTTTTACGAGCTGAGGGCAGTTTTTCTAATGGTTTCTATGTTAGCTTTTTTGATACCTGCCACTTCTTTCTCACGCTCTCAGATGGGCAGAAGTCACTTGCTCATGTACTGTTTCCACTGTAGGCTGTGTTGAGCATTTATGCCCAAAGCATGACTTCTCTGTTCTCAATTGCACTGACTTAGTTTGCCTTTTAAGTTTCTGTGAAACTGTAGGGAGAAAGAGGCTTCTAAAATACAGGAAGAAGAGAAAAGGTCTTGACTTTTTCTGTTATGCCTTGTTAGAAGCCCACACTTGGTTTTGGACAAAGGATTCCAGACAGTTGGCCTCTCTCCAACATGACTTACAGCTTTACTGTTAAAGGGAGAGATCCCAGGTGCAGGAGACCTAAACAACAGGGGATTTAATGTTAAGACTGTCATTTTTTTTCTAAATCATGTTACCTTTTTTCCCCCTAATGTAAGATAGGTATAGTTCCAATCTAATAAACAATTGCAATCCTAAATTCACTTTTTTTTGTGATACTTTGGGCAACAAATACTGCCGTGCCGAACCCCACTGTTTGTGCATGCTGCAGAACATAAGATCATTCATTCTTCTGCCTTCCCACAGAAAAGACAAAACATCTCTTTCTGCTTCAAGAGATATTCTTCGCCATATATATTGCTCTAAAATTCAGCTGCAAGCTAATAAACTGAAACAATAGGATGAAGACTTCCTTTTTCAGTATGGTGTACCTTTTCCAGTGCAGTGTTTATCTGCCTCTTATTCAAAATGGTGGGCATAAAAATATACAACTGTCTGAAAAGATTTCAAAGGCATGAAGAAGAGGAACTGTTTATAATGTTTCATCCCAGCATGTATAACAAAGGATGTTGAATAAGTATTACAGAAGCACTCAAATGGCACTGATCAACATACAGAAATTAATATATGGTGTATGACAATTTTTGGAGGAGATCTGTATCCAATTATAGACTCCTCTTTGGTTTATGAGTAAAATTTATGTGGAATAGTCTTCCAAGGGAAGTGGTGTAGCAGTGTGTACTAAACTATTGGCAAATGAACTGTACAAAGTGTTTGAAGGCTCTTCAGAAAGCAGATCTGAGAAAAGCGGCGGTGTGGACGTGATGACGTGGCCGAGTTCCCATGTCTCAGTTCTGACTTGTGTTTTGACGGTTGTGCAAGCCAGAAAGTGCTGTCTCGGAAGCATCAGGATGTGCCAAATTTACAACGTTCAGAGCATAAGAACCCTGTCCTCTGTCCCTGTTGTGAGACAATTATCTGATTGAGCAGTTTTTTATTTGGAAATGTTTGTATTGGAGATTCAAGAGAAGCGTGTGCCAGTTTAAATAAGGATGGAGTCTCTGTAGAAGGCACAAAAGGTAACAAACTCTGAAATAGCAAATGTCCCACCAGTTAGATCACCAGTCTGGGTTACGAGAGAGGGAGAGATCCAGGTCTATCACCTTTTAGCTCTATTTCATGGGGTGGCATTAGAAGCCACTGTGGGCTTCGTAACTCATTTATAAAGAACAACTCAACCATTTACTCAGAAATGCAAATAGCTGCATTTCACATTCGCTGAAGCTCCTGTCGGATGCACAGCATAGCTCTGCATGCAGTACAGACAAATCTTGGCTAATACCTGTGAGCATGACGCTCAATGTTGTATTCTGAAAGTACCTTGATTCTATTTAAGTAGCAAAGGAGAATGAGTTATTGAGATATTTCCAATTTGTAGTGGTTTATTAATGTTTTCATTAATTTTTTCTGATGGAACACACGAGTTGGTCAAAACAGCCTTTTTTGCAGGACTGATAAATTTTAACTACACTTCCATTATAAAAAGACTCTTCAGTCTTAGAAGTAGCCAGTAAAATGGGAAATGTGGACAAATGTAGGTGTTAGCCTCAAAAGTGCAGACGGTTTTGTTTTCAGTTCTCTGATACAGGCTCTCTGAGTCATTCACAGAATGGGATCTTAACCCTGAATCTGTGATGTCTTGGATGGGTAACCCAGATCCTGGCTGCTTTGGGCTGCTCCCAATGGCTCCTAGTGTTCCATTTTTGTATAACAATTTTCCTTTTTTCTGAAGGGCTCAGAGCACACCTCAGGTGAACGTCACAAGTATTTTATGAGAGGCTGAAATGAGCAACTCTTCCTTTCTGTTGTCTTTCTCTGTTTCAGACCACCATAAATTTACTTAGGCGTATAATGAGGCATTTCTGAAAGGACAACTGTTTTTTGCCTTGTTCTAACTTTGCCAATATAAAGTAATTTATCTCCATAGTATTTCTTCCTGTGCCTCCTTTCTTTGCAGTAACTTTTAAAAAACCCAGTCTGTTGGAATTACCGCTTGATGAAGCAGGCAAATGTGGTCCTATAAGGAAAATGGTCCTGCTTTAGCAACGACTACTCTGTAAGGGAGGTTGAAGGGACCTTGTTTTATGTCAGGCTGGTGCAACTGGCAGCTTCTTATACAATGCCGTATATTCCTGGAACAAGTTCAAATGGCTTTTAGTGTGGGGGCACTTAACCACGTGAGCTACCAGCTCGCCCTTACGATGCACCACTCAAATGTGACTGGGTTAATAACGGAGCACCAACGCTTCTCGTGAGGCCTCTTTTTTGAAGAGGATGGCTATCCTGATTCATCCACTGCTTCATCAGCCTGTCTCCTTGTCTGGGGCCCTGAGCATTTGTCCCCATCGTTGCAGATGTGCTTCTTGCTTGGGCTCTGATCATCCTTTCCCGGAAACTTGATCACTCTTTGCTGAAAGCCTGTTCGTTTGGTAACCTTGAGCTCTGGCTAAGCAAGGCTTGCAGCTTGTGGGAACAAGGGTCTTTGAATCTAACAGCTTTACCTGTTGTTTTTCAACTGTGTGCATGTGTGGTCACACTGAGAAAACTGCTATGTCACTCGCACTGTAGCGGAGTGCTGTAGCCTACAGTAAGCGTGCCTGTACCAGCTACGTAAGCTATCAGTGATGAATTCATCGCACTGGCCAGTTCTGCAGCATTAAAGGACTTACTCTATCTCAGAATTAAGTGGTGCAAAGAAATTACACATCTCGCACACCAACTTTCAGTGTGCAAACAGTCAAAAAGGGTTAATGAAAGCATAGCGGAGTTGCATAGAGTTTGAAAAAGCACTGAAGCATCATTCCTATGGGAAATGGGGGAAATGGAGTAGAAGGAATTGAATTTATTGTAGATATTACCTGCTTTGTTAGGTCATGTGGACCAGAACAGGGATCTAAGGCTCTGAACCTGCAAACACTTACACACTTGCTTAACTTTACCACGTAGTGTAGTCCCACGTAAGTTAGTAGGTCTGCTCATGGCAATAAAACTAAACATGTAAGAAAGTATTCTTAGGTATGAAACCTCATATTTGATTCTCGATACATCAGAAAACCAGTGAAGGGTTTTGTAGAATGGCTTAACAGACCATGCTAGTAACTAGATGGTTTTTTCATCTGAATTTTGAACAGATGGCAAGGAGCTTATACCTTGTAAACTGAAAATATCAGTAATACCTCCCTGTAAGTGTAGCAGTGAGTGAAGCCTCACTGCAAGGGTGCAGAAAGAGTGGAGTATGAAATATTTTACAGATGCTACCTTTTCATTTTGCGCTTCCCACTGTTCTTCTGAGATTGGCCCCAAAATGTTTTGACAGTGATAAAAGCTATTCCCCTCCCTTTACCTATCACAGTTTGCTAACCAGCATTTTCATGCAAGATTTGAAGTGGAATGTTGTAAAGTTATATGCTTTTAGTCTGTAAAACTCTGGACTCTGTCCAGCAGACCGTTTTTACATGGCCTGGATCCTTTTCAGACAAACAGGATCTGTACTAGGGTGCAAAATTTTAGACAACTGATGCATTCTTTAAAATAGCTACAAGTTGGCTTGCTGCCTCTTATAGGAGTCTGTTAAGACTCCCCCACTGCTGCCTAGGAATATATTTGTGGAGACAGGAATTGTGAGTGCCAACAAAGTAAGAAACTTAAAGGTAAGCTTTCTTTCCTCTGACACTCTGAGAATTTCTTTATAATTTATTAGCCATCTAAGCAAGATGGGTAAAGGCACTTAACGCTTCTGGATGAACATATCTGTAATCTCAGGGAGTACATATTTTATGATTTATAAAGGCAAATGTGTCACAAGAGCTTTTTTTCCTCTTTAGTGATAGACTAACTTCCCAAATCCATGATGTCACTACCAGCAGAAATTTGTTCCTTGATATGCTGCGAAGTACTTCAGTTCAAGCCTCCCCCAGAAATGTTCTGCTGTGGGCAGCAACTCCTGTGAGCCCATCTGGGGAAAACTCTACTCCATCTCTTTGCAAGGGTTTATTAGTTGCATCATTTCCCTGGTCCTTCACATTTCTGCACTGCATTTTGAAGCCCAGAACTTCTGGATCTTCATTATTCCCTGTCCCCTTTACTTGATGGGATCACCTCTACCTCCTCCTATTACCTGTTCCTCACCATAGCTGTGGTGGTAACAGATGAAATGTTTTATCTATCTTCAGTGTTAGATTAAGCTAGGAGATAGTTCATCAAAGGAGAAAAGTATCAGTCCTGGTGGTAGGCTGAGCAAAAGAGGGCTGCATGTGTGTTTGTTTTTTTTTCTCAAAGGTAAGCGGGCAGCTCTCCCTTAGCTGTTGGCAAAAAGGTGGTGAGGTTTGTCGGGAAGGGTCTTCTACAGGAATAGAGAATGATGAGTGACAACCACTTTTCCTCCAGACCAGTTAACAAGGAACACGGCTCCAGATTATCTATTAACATGTCTTTTCAGACTTTAGATGGAAAATTTGGCAGGATTCCTATAAATATAGCTGTTTCTCCATGAAGTAGCAGTTTGGCTTACTCTCCTTAATCCTCCTTGCTAGACAGCAATCCTAGAGATGCTAGCAGATACTGAGTGGATCTCCTCTATGTGTCAGCGATGTTGAATATGAGTAACTATGGCTAGAAAGTCTGTTACATTTAAACTCAAGCCAATTTTTAATTCCAGCCTTGCCTCACAAGTGAATTGTGTGAACACATGCAGATTTTTGTCCTGAGGTTGGCAGGGAAAAGGTTGGAGTCTTTGGCACTGTTAGCGCTACAAGTGCGCTGCCTACTAGTGCTGTGAATGGGCTGTGGCAGTTAAAGTCACAAAATTACACCGCAAATGTGCAGGCATATGTTTTATGAAATTTTCTCACAACTAAGAGAAGTTGTCTCAAACTAAGCCCTCTTTGCATTCCTTGTGATGTGCACCATGGCTCTAGAAAGGTACATGAGCTCAGGTTGCCTTCAAAACTTTGGGGGGATGGTGTAGCCAAGCTGAACTTTTGCAGAGGTGGTTAGGTGCTTTGGTCCCTCTGAATTCATAGAGAAAGCTACAGTCCACTGCTGAAAAATGGAGAAACGTAACAACCTGGCTGCCTGCCAGCATTTGTTATGCCTTAGGAGACATTCTTCTTTGTTCCTTTCCTTCTGAATATAGCCTGGGTTTGATCACAGTAATTATACCTCTGTACTGGGCCTGGCTAGGATAGAGTAAATTTTTTTCATAGCAGCTGATATGGTGCTGTGTTTTAGAGTTTTGACTGAAATGGAACTGATAACACACTAATATTCTAGCTTTTGCTGAACAGTGTTTGTACAGCATCAAGATCATCTCTGTTTCTTACTCTGCCATCCCAGTGAATAGATTGGGGGTGAGGGGACACAACCGGGCAGATCACCTGAACTAACCAAACAGATATTCCATATCGTATAACGTTATGCTCGGCAACAGAAGGGAAAACAGGGAGCTTTAGGGAATTAGCCATCTTTTGCGTGGGAATTGCCTGGGCGTTGGTCTACCCAGAGGAGTTGGTGAGTGATTGCATTTTCATTACTTGTTTCCTTTTCTTTCCCCTTCTTCCATTTATTCACTTACTCAACATTATTTATTTTTGTTTCTTTTATCTTTAAACTCAAGTTTTCTTGTTTATTCTTCCTTTCTTCTTCCCATGTCCCACTGCGGGTGGTGAGGGGGAAGTGAGCGAGCAACTGCATGGTGCTGAGCTGCCCGCTGGGGTTAACCCACACCAACCATGCTTTGCAGGATTGAGCTACACATCCTCAGAAGATTCTGGCAGCATCGTTGTTTTGGTGCATCCGAATCTTCTCTGACTTGCACTCTTTAAAAAAACATGTGCAAATGTGAATATGCAGGTTTGTGTGTGCATCGGTGAAAGAGGAGGAAACCAACTGCTGAAGTAGAGCCCAACTGAACAATCTTTCAGTAGTAGCAGTTCTTTTCTGTTCATAAGCATTTTGGTGACTGTCTCCAACAAAGGGAAAAACATCTGTAGAGGCTTATTTTAAAGTGAAAATGAGACTTATTTTATTTATTCAACTAACTTTGAACCCCTTAAAGTCCAAAGCTGGCTCACACCCTACTGGCTCACAAGTGGGCTGCTTTCCATATATTTATTTCTGTATGTTTCCTTTCTAATTGTTATCTATTATTTTTGAAAAGTAGATTGAATTTGGTTATGTCTATATTCTTCAAGTGAGATCAATCCATTTAAGAGGGCTAAATCTAACAGTTTTTATGGGTGAGAACTAGATAAGCAGATTCAGGAGCAATATTTGTTGCTGGGTAGGTATATTTGCTTTTAACCTTTTTGCAGTGGAGCCACAAGAAAGACTCTCCATAAGGAGAGTCTGAAAGCATTTTCTTTGTAGTTGCAATATTAGTTGTCTTCTGAGTGCTCTTTCCAAGCACTGTGAAGTCAATGGTATCTTTTAAAGCCTGAAAACCAAACTTGGCAATTCTTTTCATGGTGTATAGAATTGTAGAGGAAAAATATGCTTTGAATTATGTTTGAATAAGATCTTAGAATAATTAAATAGGGATATGACCTGGCCCTCAGTTCCACTGAGTACAGAGAGAAGCCATGCATGTGCAATGAAATACAGAATTTGACTCTTTGCAGATTCTACTTAATGAAGGAAACAAATGAAATTTCTGCTTTTTTTGTCTTTTCCAACCTCTGTATAATAATCATTACAGGAGCTGCTTTAAGCTTCCATAGGCTGTGAAGATGAACCATCAAAAAATAAAATGTGACTGAAACAATATGAAAATCCTTTATAAATGAACCTGACAAATTTGACTACTCACTTTGTTATTAAAGTAACACTCCCAAACTGTAGAAAGTGCTGGTTTTAATTTAAATATTAAAAAGAGAAACAGTATCTCTTTTTTTAATAAATTTTTTTTTTCCTGAGAATTACTCACCATATTAAGCACACAAAATGTAGGAATGTTTCTTGCAGTGTTT
>NW_009635553.1:39903-41471 GCF_000690535.1 Cariama cristata | reverse complement strand
GCAGGAAATATGTAGCTTTGGCTGTATAAAATGACGGTGCTCAGGAAGGTAAATGTATTGAATTACTCCATTAATAGAAAGGAGATGGCGGTACAGTAGTTTTCCCCCAGGCACTGAGTTTCACAGGTGCTGTAATCATGGTGGGCTACAATGATAGTACTGTAAATGCAAAAATAACAATTTGCAATTAGGTGCATTTTTGTGTGAAATGTGATAAATCAAGGGGTGGAATTTGTCAAGTATCAATTCCCTGACAGCAAGAATGTTTATCTAAAATAGAAAAACCTCACAGCTGAAATCACTATTTCCTCATGTTTTCACTCAGTTCACAAGAGAAATATTAAAACACAGTTCCTAGAAGGAAGCTTTTTGGTTTCTTTTTGCATTCATTAGAAAGCATTTGTTATGTAGGCATATTTTGGCAATACCCATTCCTTTATCTGTGTGCTTTCTAAAAACTGTTGGTTTGTCATGGGGAATGGCACTATGTTGGTGCTGCCTGATTCGGGAGGGGTAGATAATTAAGGGAGCGCTTGTGAAGAGTTCTGCAGCCCACTCACTCTTGGTCAGCGAGAAGTGTTTTTTCCTTTGAGAGAGGATGCTGGTGTGAACTGCAGCGTGCTAGTTAGGTATCACTGAATTTCCTTTGATAATACTAGGAAATGTGTTCTTGAAAAACATGTAACTGAGAAACTGTCACTCTACAGTGATAAAGTTACCTTACCCATGACCTGATACTGGAAATCGCAACTTTCTTGGGAATCCCACTTTATTGGTGAATTTAAATATTGCAGGTCTTGGGTTGTTTGCTGAAGGGAGAGGTGTTTGTTTTCAAATGCAGGAGTACAACTACTGAATGATGCGTGGGCTAAGAGGATCACCTTTTTTTCTTTGTTTCTCCTTTTTTAAACTTGGTTCCCACTGAACAGTGAATGATTAAACTGCTATGGAAATTCTCCCCATCAAAACATCACGCCCTCTCTCATTTTCTTTTTCTCTTCATGGAAGTGTGTGAGTCGTCCACCTACACACCATTAATTTTTCTTATCCTGGTGAGTGCCCTGTGGATTCAGGGCTGAAGTACAGGATACACTCAAAGCTTGGGGCTATGTTTTCTGTTCCTTGTGGCCCACCCAGGGAGCCTGGCCACGGAGGACGAGATGATGCAGCTCCCCAGAGGCTGCATGATGCCAGGAGCAGGGAAGTAGAGTTTGGGTCCAGGTCTCACTAAATGCAGTGCTCCTGGGTTATTCACCCCCAGGATCTGTGAGGTGTGGGACCAACTCCATCGTCCATCTTGTAGGGGAGTTCAGAGGAGTGAGACCCCAGGGACGAGCAGTTTGCTTCCCTGGATGATAGTCCCAGAGACCTGGCTGTAGCAGCGGTTGACCTCAGGCCAAGGTTTACTACCCTGTATGTTCCTGTGGCCTGAAAGTGCTTTGGTTTACTGGAATGCAATAAAAACGCTAGGGCCTGAACATAAAATGTAGGTGAAGAAGCATGGTTAGTGTGTGGCGGGTTAACCAGAGTCAGGCAACAAATTGGCTGTGGCGGGTGCAGGAGTCTCC
>NW_009635553.1:29232-39841 GCF_000690535.1 Cariama cristata | reverse complement strand
CAACAGAAATCTTTTCTCTCCCTGCTGAAGCCGCTCCAAAGTGAATATAAACACTGATTGTTTAGAGACGATCAATTAAGCTAAGAAGTATTTAGAGCAGGTGCAGAGGAGATAATGAATGAAAAGAGAACACTATAGTCTTGTATGTTTAAAACAGTTTGCCTTTTTGATGTCATGTTTATTGGGAAAAGTATTGAATTGATAGCTGGAGCCTGTGATTCGTTTATGAACAGTTTTTAGTTGAATAAATGCACCGCGAACATCAAGAGGGAAGGTCTAAATGATGGGAACTTTAATGCCGGAGGATGTTTTATTTATGACTGCGGTAATACTGGAAGAACATTTGAATTTATAGATGGAGGTTTATGGACTTTCTTGTTAACCTCTTGATTTATTAAAGTATAGTTATGCAATCTTTCATGTAGTTAACTCCCTAGTGGTGTCTAGAGGCATTGCTGAGAACAGGGCTTTCTCCTGATAGTCACTTGGTATGGACGTGTTCCTGGGAACTTGAAAAGCCATTTCAGACAAGGGGTAAGAGAAAAGGAAACATTCATTATCTTCACTTTACAGAGAAGAATCTGAGAAATAGAGGAGCAAAGGACAGAGATTTTACAAAGAGGCACACTGCTTCAACCAGAAGAAAATTTAATTGGCTTTTCATAAAAGAGTTCTGCAGATGAAACAAGAAGCTGAACCCTCGTCTCCCAGTAGTAATTGAGGATAAATGTGGATCAATGTAGCTTTTTCATCTCTAATCTTGGCAAAGTCTTATATGTCCCTTCCTACAATAGGTAACAGTATGAATTTAACTTTTTGTTTGTTTTTAACAGCTCTCGCCCTTTGTTCTTCCAAGCTTCAACTGTTAGTATTCTGCACTTTCACACTCTCCACGCTTTGTTCTCTCACTGAAATTTGAAGCAGCTTATAACTGGTTTCTTAGCTTCTTTGGCTTCTGTTCTGGAAAAGCAGCTTTACTATTCAGGGCTAAAGGTGGTAGAAGGAAATACTTTGGGTGTTAATCAGAAGTGGAGCCCTGGTTTACTGACTAGCCTACGGAAAACCACTTGATCCATTTGGTTGGCTCAGTTATTAAACTGGTAAATAAAAGTGTTTTTTCACTGACCACTAGATCCTCCATCCAAGCCAACCATCCCCTTGGTAAGTATATTACCATGTTAAAACTAATTACTACTAATAGAAGTGAAGTAACTCTATAAACAATGATCTTGTGAGCTGCCATGGCATGCAGAGCATGCCTGTGTTAGATGAGGAAGACTCCAATGTCGGGGAGCACTCCGCACCCCTGGGGCGGTGCAAAGCAGAGGCGTGGTTGTGCCTTCGAGGCAGCGTTCGGCCCGGGGGTACCAGGGCACTGTTGTGCAAGGTAACGCCAACGCCGGGCCCTCTTCCAGCACCTCCTCCCTGTCCTGCACAGCTCTGCGTGATTATAGTTTCAAACTGCGCCAGGGGAAGTTCAGGCTGGAAATGAGGAGGCATTTCTTCCCAGAAGGGGTCATTAGGCATTGGGATGGGCTGCCCAGGGAGGTGGTGGAGTCCCCATCCCTGGAGGGATTTAAGAAAAGACTGGACGTGGCACTCAGTGCCATGGTCTAGTTGACATGGGGGTGTTAGGGCAAAGGTTGGACTCCATGATCCCAGAGGGCTCTTCCAACCAAACCAATTCTGTGATTCAATGGCTGGGCTGTACTGGGGAGAGGTCTGGCAGAGATGTTGTATGGTACATCCTATTTCATACATTTCTTATCTTGTGAAAGCTCTTGTCCAGCCAATCTGCCCAGAGTGACTAGAAGATGGCATTGTTCCCTATGGGAGAGAGGTGGAGGTGAGACAAGGAGGCTAATGCCGAGAATCTTGAGATCGCTGTGTTTTTTATTACTCCTCCTTCCATGGACGACCTCCGTGTAAAATCCTAACAAGTCTAGTCCAAATTACTGAGAAGGAAGACTTTTCAATACTGGGAAGGATTTAAAAGAAAAGAAATCAACTGCTGATACCAGCAATGAAGCAAATGTTCCTGGTGATTTCATCCCATGTCTCAGTGGGAAGAAAAGAAATCCTTCACAGAGGCAGTGAGGTTACCTGAGAGCCCCTGTGTTGCCCAAGTGGGAAGGATGACGTGAGGATGAGTGTCAGGGTAAACAGAAGCTGAAGCCTCATGGACTGGTTAAATTACTTAAACATCACCTTATCTGTAACGCAAACAGGCATGCATAAAGACACATGGGAACATACAGTTCTTTACCATGGCTGAGCACATGCCTTATTAATGTAAAAAAGACAGAGTTCTATTTCAGTCAAGCATAATATAGTTTGCTGTTAAATTCAGTTACACTGAACATGTATTTGTACATTTGGTTTTAGTTTATCTCAGACTGCCTTGCCATTTGTTTTCAGTTGATCTCAAACTGCCTTGCCATTTTTAGGCCTTAAATATTTATAAAAATCTCTAGAACTCCTCCTTTTTTTTTTTTTCTTTTTTAACCAAATGATTCAATGATGCTTATCTAGTATATTTTTATAAAACACATAAATTTTTTTGCATAAAAATAACTCCAAACTCTCTCTATGCTAAATCCTTAAAGAAGAATCCTATAACAACAAATCAGTTTTCCTATATATATAGAAGGAAGAGAGAAACAGGAGTGAAATATTTAGGTTTGTGCTTTCAGTGTGTTATAAACAAGAGATGTGAAACCACACAAGCAGGACAATGTTTTATGTATAGTGGTAGTTCCTTTGAGTTTGCTTTTGAATGTAAATATGAATTTAATTAGCCCTTGAATGAAATGTAGGGCATAAATATACTGAACACCAAGGTTCACTTTAAAATAAAAAGAGGTTTCTTCTTAAAATTTCTAGAAGGATGTGCCAGTCTAGATGTAGATTACAAATTAACCATATATGTTAATATAGCTATATATATATATCTTGCCATATGAATTTACAAAATACTTGCTAACTGCCATGAGGATATTATTCACTTTTAAAATTCAAGCATTAATTATTTTGCTTTCCAAAGTGCCAGATTATTTTTCCCCATGCAGAAGTCTTTTGAATCCACAAACACTAAAACAATTAGGGAATTAAAGCTAAGATTAAAATTGTCTCAACATTAGTTTCATGGCATGATTTTAATTAAATTATAGAGGAATTTTTAATGAATCTTCCATTGAGAAAAGTTTATTGCTCATGCTTTTTTGTGTGTCTCTTCATAGAACAGTTCAGCATTCTTTTAATTTGCATAATTAACTTAGATTTGTATTGCCTTCTCAAGATATTTTTCTAAGCCTTGAGGATTTTGGAATACAAATACCATTTTAATTTGTTTAATCTATTAAAAATGTAGGCACTCCTTTTGCCCCCCTTCTCTTTATTTTTTTAACCAACTACAGTAAAAAATAACTGTTCAACTGTGATGTTCCCCCCAGCCCTTCCCCAAAAATACAACCTTATCTGGTTCAGACTTAAAAAGTCATCATGTAAGGACTTTTCATTACTATTTCATCCCCAGAACTTATGTTCATAGAAGAAAGCACTTTTTTTTTCTTGATGTGGCATTACAATGTGTATTGGGGCACCATGTGCTACCACTGCCTCACAGGAGGGCTGATTTTGGCGTGGGAGGGAGCAACCTTGAAGCTTAATTTTCTTCCTCTACCTTTCTGTAGGTCATGGCACATGTCCTTTTGGGACTGAGTCATCAACTGGTGGTGGTGTGCCTTTGGCTGGTACCCAGCCATCGTACACCCTGGAAGAGGAGAACTACCACTTGGTTTTGCTGCAATTACCCATGCAGCCTGGTCGTTTCCAAAATGTCTAAACTTGGAGAATAGGCTCTTCTTGGCAGGAGTCATCTTCTATTTGTCAAAGATAGATACTTTGTGGACTTTTAGTTTTCTCACTCTTTGGATGCTTAAATTACCCAAGGTGGTTCCTCCGTTAGATGGCATTGCTTGTTTCAGTGGTGTCTTCAGTCACTGCCACTGCGTTAAACTGAAAGTAATTAACTTTTAGGAGGTGTGTTTGTTATAAAAAGCAGTCTCTCCATGTAGGTGTTAGTTCTTTGTTCTTAGCAGACTGAGGAAAACTGTCTTTCTTGCTCTCAGTTGTTTGGTTTTTTTTCCTTTTTCAATAGCGGTACTGGAACAGTCTCTCCATGTAGGTGTTAGTTCTTTGTTCTTAGCAGACTGAGGAAAACTGTCTTTCTTGCTCTCTGTTTGGTTTTTTTTCCTTTTTCAATAGCAGTACTGGAAGTGCAGAGCAGTAGAAAGTCCGTGGAGGGTGCAGGTGAGAAGAAAAACTGCACACATCTCTTCCCTCTCTGAAATCAAAGGGAGTTTTACCTTCATATAGGTGATTTAATTTGGTTCCTTGTGATTTGAGAAACCAAACATCTGGACAAAGTTTATTCATTATTAATGGCCATGTTACAGAAAAAAAAAGCACCTGCCTTCTTTCCGTAAATTTGGAAGCACACAAAATTATAGAGCTGGCTGTGGCTCCCAGACCTATGAAAGAGGTGTGGATAAATACCTGGTTTCTTTGTGACAGAGCGGGAACCAAGCTATTACAGTGACGCAGGTGCTACTCTGTCCGTCTGTGTCATTAAGAGAGAGATCAAGGGAAATGGTCTTTTTTTAGCTTGGACAGAAATTCGCCTCTGAGCAAGGGGCCATCAGGAGCCAGGGCAGGTCTCTGCTAATGAGGAAGGTCCCTGGGTGCTGGGCTGTGACTGGAAAGGTCCTGGGCATGATTTTGGCCGGGCAAACCAGCACTGTCTTCCCTGTCCCTAGGCATGGCTTGGGCGCTAGCATGAGCCAGGGATAACCCCTGTAAGGGATTTTGGAGGGCAGGATAGTTTAACAGCGTGAATGTGAGTTATTCCATGCCTGTTGGCCTCGGTGCTGGAGAACAGTCCCAGGCCCGTTTAATTGACTCGTATAACTGTAGGCACCGTGTCCCAACAAAGCCTTAAGCAAACAGGGGAATTTACCCTTTCTGGATTTTTCAGCCCTAGCGAGGCAATGAATAGCAGCCGTGTACCTCGCGAATATTTTACTATACAGGTTTTTGAAAGTACCAGTGCTCTTGGCTACACCTACAGTGCTTGTGTTATAAGAGGGTGCAAAAACTAATGTGGTCACAAAAAACAACAGGTGAGATTGGAGGTCCACATTGTATTTAACAGAGAAGACGGTATGACCCTGCAGGCTGGACTGGAGCGAGGGAGACGTGGCTGCATTATTGACTCTCGGAGTGACTTTGAACTAACTACTTTGTCTTCAGTTTTCAGAAGTAATGAGTTTTCCTGCTAGCTGGCACACTGCTTCACGTGTCATAATTCAGTCCCTAAAATGGTGGCCCACCATACACCTGAGTCTAATTTTTTTCAGGTTTGAAGCTATAACGTAGGACAGATAATAATGATGCTTTTCCCCGTCCTTTTTCTGTCTGTTCTAATGCATTGTAAGTTTCTTGTAACCAGAACTGCTTCTTATTCGGTGTACCTGGTAGACAGTAATGATCTGAAACAGCATTTCACAGTCACACTTGCATCACATTTTGGCTGACAGTGTACTTCTTATCCTTAAAATAGTATTCATGTTATTTAAGTTAATGATGTCATATATTTTTATAACCTATGCGTATAAACCAACATGCAAATAACAAAAAAATATTTGAATCTGTAAAACAGACTTCATAAGCAATGAAAAAAAATGTATATTTTAATAATACTTTACACAACAATAAACTGTTAACAGCTCAGCTTTTATAAAGGATTAGAAAGGAATTCAAGCAGGTGTGGTAAATTACAGGTTGAAAGGGAAAAACTCCTATAAAAATACAGAGTCCTTATTGTTTAATTTCTACTGAATTTCTAAAACTTGAGTTAAGGTTCAATTTACATTTTCATTACAAGCAATTTTTCCAAGATCTTTATTAAATAACTTCAGGCTATAAGTTAGCAAGTAAGCTATACATAGATACAATTTTAATTTTTTTAATCTACTTTAAATGAGACACTTCTCACCACTAAAAGTCTTTGTAAAACAATGACTGCGATAACCTTTAAACAGCTTGAGCATTAAATTTTTTTATTGGGCTTTTCCATTAGTAAAATAAATTTTTCTATGATTTTGGCTAGAATTCAAGTGTGGCTGTGCACTTTTTCTACCTGTAGTCACTGCCAGACATTACGCGGGAGTGAGAACCCTGCGTGGTACCCAGAGCCGAAGAGGCAGTTGGATGGCAGTAAGCTCCTCAGTAGTTTGGAAATGCCAGCTAGTTACTTGCAACACTAAAAGCCTATTTTTGTGAAGCTTCAAAATAGTATGTCTATTTTTGCTCTACCCTAGTGTGATGCTTATTATTTTTGCAGGTATTTAAAACCATAATGACTTGTTGCATTGGCTTGCTTAGGTGGAAAGGTAGTAGGTCAGCCAGAGAATTGGTCTAGTCTTCTGTAGCTCTTGGTGATAAAACTGTATTGCCTGTTACGGGTCTCGATGCAATGCCAGCTGGTCTAATTAAAATGATCTTTACAAATACAGTTTCTCACACTTCCGTGTCTGGAGCCTGATTTTACATTCCCTGTCTACCTTGTCTTAAATCAAATTTGTTGAAAAACCCAACTATGCAAAGAATAGAAAACTGAACCTTTTGAGAGCAGTGGTTCCCTAACAGCAACAAAATGCGTTCTGTAATCTTTTTTACATATGATATTTCTCTGTTCATGGAAGAATGAAATCTGAGAGATTCTGATGCTAGACTTCGTCTATAAGGTAGCAGTTATGTGTTTAACTACATTTAATTGGAAGACATAGTATTTGTAGAACAACATCACAGTTTTCTCAAGTTAATTTAACGTAGACTTGCTGGCCTCATTATCACTCTAAGTGTCCTTCCTAAATCCCTGCGTGGAATAGGAACTCCTGTTTGCAGTAGAAAACCCAAATTAGGAAATATAACAAAGCAGTGAAAGAAAAGGAGGTTATGTCCTATAGTGTAAGACAGACTAAGAAGTAGCCCGGCACAGTTTAATGAACTTTTGCCTGGATTTGCCTACCTTTTCTTGGTCTGTGACAGGGAAGAAGCTCAGCGTAATATAAACCCAACACAAGTCTTCCCTACATGCTTTACTTTCTGTAGCTTTTCTCATCTAAACGTAGTCTGAAATGCACTATACCATTTAAATATATAGGCAGATGCCAGTGGCTGCTAACATCTGTAGAAAACAGTAAGATAGAAACATTTTTGGGTTAAAAGAATTGGAGAAATGTTGGAGAAATGAATCACAGAGGCAAAGTCAAATTTAAAGATTTGCATAAGGAAGAAAAAAGAAAGGAAAAACATGATTGAAAGGTAGGTCCTTAAACCAAACCTTTATGTCCAGAGTCCTTGAAGATTACCAGTGAGTTCAGAAGGAATCTGATTTTGTCCATGAATTGACAGAAGAGTGGAGCCTGATTTAAAACAGCAAAAATCGAGTGAAATGGAGGACTGGGAAGAGCATGTCAGGTGCGAGAGTGGCGAAGAAAGGAGTGACAGGCACAAAAATGTGCAGGTCATACCTGCAAGAAGGATAGGAAAGGAGAAGGCTCTGCAAGGTCATCCAGGGTAGGTCTGTGAAGAACCATTTAGAAATAGATGGGCAGTCAACAGAGGCCCTAACAAGAGACAAAAACATCGGATGAGAAGGTTCTAGGAGGCAACAGCTCTAAGATGCTATGCTCTGCTCTGACTGCTAACCAGTTTTATTAGCTCTCCTGATGACACAACAAAGTCATCCAAAGATATATACTTGCAGAAAATAATTTCCTTTGAATGGATACATGTGTAACACTGGCATCGTTAACTGAAATTAGGAATGACATAGCTGTACATGTCTCTACAGGTAAAAAGAAGCGTGGGCTAGGTTTTGCAGTCTTAGGGTATATAAACAGAAAATACTAAAAGTTTTTACTGAAGTAATTTAAATCTTGCTGTTTATGGGTCAGTCACTTAGGGAAGAGATATTTTTCTTTAGCAAGCAAAATGCCATGACATTATTATTACATGAGAATGCAGGGCACACATTGAATTTGTGATCTTAAGCAGTGTGTGTCCACAGGACTTCTTTTGCTGGTAGATTCCCCTGGGGAAGTCCCATGTCCTTATCTGAAACTTTCTGCAAACACAAATAAGATCAACACAAGCTTGTTAAAAAAGGGCACGTTTCTCCCTCCTCTCTGCTACAAGGAAAGGACTTTTTCTCTAAGACTACGGGTCCAAAAAGGGCATAACCAGACGGGCAAGCTACGGAGCTCCAAAATCCTTGTTTTCTGTCACAGTGCTATGGTTCCTGTTTGGGTCCTTATCTGAAACTTTCTGCAAACACAAATAAGATCAACACAAGCTTGTTAAAAAAGGGCACGTTTCTCCCTCCTCTCTGCTACAAGGAAAGGACTTTTTCTCTAAGACTACGGGTCCAAAAAGGGCATAACCAGACGGGCAAGCTACGGAGCTCCAAAATCCTTGTTTTCTGTCACAGTGCTATGGTTGCTGTTTGGGGGTCTCTTGCTGGAGTGCCGCCTAAGCGTACCTGGAAGGAGCTTATTGCCTGGGGGAAGGGACAGTGGGCTGGCTCTGCGTGTTCGAGTCAGTGAGGCTGCCCCAGGATTTGCCCAGCCTACCCTTAGCTTGAGTACATTAGAGATGGTACGTTACAAATTACAGTCAGGTAAATGTAACAGAATGATCTGAAGGAAGCCATGAAAAGATATTCAAGAGTGCTCTGGGTTTTTTTTCTTTATTTTCTTAAATCAATATAACATCTATTTATTATAAAACACTTTCTTTGACAGGTCTGAAAATATTATTTTAAAAGGGTGACTAGATTTGATGTTGGCTTGGGCTGTCATTTCCTTTTTGTTATTGCAGTGATATTTCTCTGCCTTTCTTCATTAAACTAGCTTAATTGAGAACCCAAATAGCACCCATGAGGAAAGCATAGAGGCTGATGGCAGCTGCATATTAGAGTTAAAATCATCTCGTTATCAAAAATAAATCATGGTCTTTCTCATTCACAGAGTTTCTTTCCAGCGTTTTATACTTTTTTTTTTTATTATGAGTTTTCTTCTGTATGAAGACTTGACAACTGATAATGAAAATCCTTTATAGTTCAGATTGCTCGGAGAATGGAGGGAGACAAAGCTGACTGCATTTTAGGAATTCAGCATTTGGGAGGGTATCATGATCAAATGCCAGTATCGAATGCACGCTGCACAAAAGGTGATTTTTAGAAGAAAGAAACCAGAAACTTTTAAGAATCTTTTATTGACGGTAATGTGTAACATGCAGAAGGCGGTGCCAGCTCAGTACAGCTATTGTATAAAATAACTGATCACTACTCACGTGATCAGTAGAAATACTGAAACATTCATAAAAAGTCAAATGTCACCGGGAAGCTGAGACTCCAGGTTTTCAAAGCAGGAGGAACTCATTTTACAAAAATACTCTCTTTCAATGATTTCTCTTAAATGGCAACGTTGTGGTGTAAGGCAAGAAAATGACTCTTGGAGATGAATTATTGCCGAAGTGGGAGTCTTTTTCCTGCTCAAACTGTTTATTACAAATAGTATTATGAATCTCATTTCTACTACACCAGACAATGCTTAGTTTTGTAAGTGAAAATAAGAATGGGCCGGCATCAAGACCAGCATGATAAATGCGGAAAATATATTTTCTGTCTTTGTAAGGACTGTGAATAATAGTTATGGGTTATTAGGCCAAATATTGCTATTCTCTGTGCAGAATGAAAGAGCGGAAAGCCAGTCAAGAGGATGAAACAGTAGGCGGGAGGAGAGGCCCATGTGGTCCGTGTGTCTCTGGTTGCCTTAGCTTCAAGAACTTGTTTCTCAGTGGAAATGTACTCTGTCCTGACCGTATGGAGTTACCCTCCTGAAGAGTCTATACCCTTTTGGGACATACGTGGCTATGGCATCATACGTAGAGCAGCTCTGAGATATGGCAGAGAAGAGGGGAGGCTGAGCAGCACTATGTGGAAGGATGTGTGCATTCTGGATGACATGGGATTCGGGGAGCTGGAATCGGTTTCCTCGCACAGGCTTTTGTTGTCTGCATTCCCTCTTGCTCCTTCATGTGGCTGCTGCCTTCCTCCTCTCTTCTCACTGGATCGGGATGAAACAGAACGGGATTCTGCTTTATTTCTCGTCCATCTGCCCTGCCACACCCCCGTGTTAGATGTGGGACTTCCCATTAGCATCACTTTATCCCAGCCTGCAGTTGTTTTCAAGGGGTGGAGAAAAACGTGTCAGTTGCTGAGATACTGTTTGTAGAGAAGTGGGAAGCCTTCTGTGTCCCCCAGGGAGGCATATTCCGTTTTCTGGAATATATGCCCTCTGACGTCAGAGCCCTTGAAAGGGTTTGGTTGGCCCTGCTTTGATAGGAGGTTGGCCCAGATGACCTTCCAGCCTATAAATCCAGCTATAGTCTGCAATTGCATGGTAGGTGTTGGGAAGAGGAGGAGGAAAAGGAGAGCGAAAACAAAACCCCACCTCCCCCCCCCCCCCAAACAAAACACAAC
>NW_009635553.1:17945-29193 GCF_000690535.1 Cariama cristata | reverse complement strand
CCCCCCCAAACCAAACCAAACCAAAAACCACACACAAAAAAATAAACAACAACAACAAAAAAACAAATGAAAAACCTGACAACAATAACGAACCCCCCCCAAAAATCCCCCCAAACCACCAAACCCGCGACAAAACAACAAGATAGATGCTTGAATGATAAGGCTACGTAATTTGTAGCTGTTAAATATGGGTATGATGAGGCGGGATGATTGTTGCAGTCCTCTCCTGGGGAATGAAAACGCAGCACTCCTGGGTGAAGCCTGTGGTGGGAAGCATTCCCTGCATGTCACGCATTACTCCTGAGATACTGATGATTTGATTATTCTGGCAATTTCAGCCACACAGCGTTGCTTAATTAAATAATGTGAACATACATATGCCATATTTGTGCTTGCCATTTGGGGATGCTTTTTCAAAGCGGATGGTGCTTGAAGTGGGGAATTTTGTCAGTGCGATTTCTAAACATGAACTGGGGAAAAGGGTTACGTTGTTGAAACATCTGTAATACTTTGTGTCATGTAAGTTAATTAGCTGTGTATGGATTTTAAGCAGTTGACTCCTTTCCTGTTACGTTCAGACATATTGCATGTTTTACATTCTTGAAACCTTTACAGTTTTCCTAAAGTTTGTAGAAACAAAACCTGAAATACATCTGAACTAGATGCAAGATTCAATAACATATCTATTAGCATAGCTAATATCTGCCTGGTGGTTGCTGTTGTTTTTAAATGTCTCTGGTGAAAAAAGAAAGACTATCAACATAGGTTAAGATGTAACTGTATGGGGTTTAGGTAATGTTATCAAAATGCAGAAGAAAATTAGTGTAAAAGCATCCTTCATTTCCCCTGCATGGGAAACAAACCTGTACATGGAAGTATGGAATCTGGCCAGAAAAGTAGAGCATCTATTTTTATCACAAAATATAAATTGGCTCTAGGACTTGAGGTCAAATTAAGCAAAATACAGACCTTGTGATACTAAATCAAGAGTGTGTACAAAAGAGGTTTTCCATACCTAAACTCGCAATAATTTAGAAATAACTTGGATAAAAATTACAGATTTTTAGTAAATGTGAACAGTATCTATGTAGACAAGCAAAGACTTTTTTTTATCCTTTCTGTTGGTTTATGGTCACTAGTAATAAATAATTACATTTTTTTGTTTTCCAGGGGTTAAAGTACTTTCTTATTTTTCCCTCCAGTCCCTTTCTCCTACTAGTTTTCTTTTTTCTCTGCCTATAATCCTGTGCTGACTGCAGTGAAAGATGATGTCTTCAGCTGTGCCACTTTAATTTTCTTAAATCCTTCTTTCCCTTGAGCAGCAAGAGGATTGATTCCTTCTCTTTAAATCTAAACCTCACAGCTTTCCTTGTCTCAATTTAAGTATCTTTACAGTCATTTTAAACACAATAAAATGTGTCCTACCTTGGTGCAGCATGGTCTCCTTTCTGGACCTCTTCTTTTATTTGTGTTTTAATTGGCAGTAAGCTGAAACTAAACAATCACTTATGCGTAGAGGGGGTATGGGATCATATGTACATGGGCTTATGGAGTCTGGGAACTTGATTGTATTCAACATTGAACTGTAAGATACCCATAGAAAAAATAACCCTGACAACTAGATGCCTCATATGAAGTCAAGAAACAAAGCCTTTCATTGTAGGCTTTCCAGTTCCTATCAAAGTAGATTGACAACACTAATAAAGTGATTCCTGTTTGGTGGCTCATGTGCAATAGGTAGTTATGAATATTTTGCACCATTGTTGTTGCTTCTGGCAAGCTCTCGAGAAGGCCAAGGGTGTCGTGGAAATGAAAAGGCAATGAGCCAAGGTGCTGGTCCTTGGCAGGGTCTCGGGCATGGTAGCTGCAAGGTGTTAGGGACCTGTGCTGCTGCTTGTCAGATTAGGTGACATGAAAGAAAAATTAAGTTCACTGTGCTAGGTGTCTGGCCTCTTTCCTGGGTGCTTCCAGGTAGGCTCCTGAACTCATTTTTAGAATAAGTTAGAATAAAGCGCCTTATTTTTTTATTTAAAGTATTTGAACGTCAGTTAATTTCATGGACATCTAAGGGAATGGCAAACTGAGTCAATAGCTCTTCACTGCATGAATTTGAGCTGACTTTTGGTTGGGCTCACGTTTGGTCTCTCAGTTTCTGTTCCACATGAAATCAGACTCTACCTGACACTCAGAATAGGAATGTGTTTGTCAAAAAATTTTATTGTGAGCTTTCTTGAATATTTTTAGTCATTTTGTTGTTTTGTTTTGTTTGTTTGTTTGTTTGTTTTTAATGAACCTTTCAATGCCTTATATGTAAGGAGGATGATTAACTGAAATCCTAATATGCTCTAAGTCCCATCTGCTGGTGAATAGCTGAAATGATGAGCAGCTGAGCCAGGTCCTCTTGCTGCCTGGTAATTGATGGGGAATATCATACCTGCCACCGAGTGTTTGTATTCTCTGTAGTGGCTGATGACTTTGTGTCTGGTAATAGGACAAAATCAACCATCCAAAACATTTCAAACTATCAGCTAGAATTAATGATTAGCCTCTGCGAGAGCATAGCAATAAATCTGCTCTATTCCTCTTTGGTCTTTGTGAGAGCCAGCAGCAGAGAGACCCTAAATGTAATCGTTATGACTAGTGTGTGCTCGTGCCTTTTCTCCCTGCTATTTGTTCATTAAAGATTAGTGCTTTCTCTCACTGAGATTGGTTAAATGCTGCTGCTTTCAGTATCTTACTGTTTGTCTTTCTCATGTTAGTACTTAAAAACTTTGACACTCTGTTCCAGTTATTAGCTCCCTTTAGAGTGTATTCTCAGGTAATCCTTGGAATGCCTCCCTGAATTAATATTACTTTCAGTTTTAATATTGAAATTCGAGATTGGGAAACCAAAACGTAAGAGTAAGCAGCATCTGAGTTTGCTCTGGACTCTCACAAATAAATGGGCATCAGCAGGAGCTGGGAATCATTCCTCGGTTCTCTGACCTGTCTGATACATACTCTCAGCCATCGTAGCTCATAGATCTCTGCAAGAACATAGGTTTCAAAGCATTGAGGTTTACTTACTAGCTTTTCAGTACTGCTTGTATTCCTTAGCTTTACCTGTGACTCATTGTTTGAGTGAAATAAAACCAGCGGCCTGTGCCAGCCCTCGGCGCCGCGGGCTGAGCTGCTGGGCACGAGCTGCTGGTCGGGCCCGCGCGTGCAACGCTGGGAGCGTTGGCTTTACCTCCTGGCTCTGAGGTGCCTGGGCCAAGAGGGGTCAGCTCTTCCTGACTTTACGTCCGTAGCTGTAAAGTGTGAAGGCCGATGGGAATGCCTTCCTTTGGGAAGTAGCCCAGGAGCTGTGGGGGACAGGCTGGGAAGTCCGTGGCGAGGCTTTCGCAGGCCTGGCTGAGCGCTGCTTCAGGGCCCCCCCGTGCTTCTCTTTCCACCAGTGAGGTTTACTGGGGTTTTATATCCTCTGTTCCTGGGAGCAAGGAGAATGATCAAGCTGTGGGTCTGCTTGTGTTTTAAATGATGTAATTGCTATCATGAACTTAAGTAGGATGGCCAAAATATGTATTTCTGTATGTTGTTAACACTTTTCTAAAGTATGAAGCCCTAACAAATGTATGTATCTATGAACACTTCTTGCTGAGAGCAGTAACTTTTAAAAAGAAAATACTTATCAAACATTTCATAAATTATGAATGGAATTAATTAATTGCCTATTTTTATAATTAGTCATTCAAAAATGACTTGACACTGAGGTAAGTGAAAATTTTGTTGGCGATTAGACCGATTACAGAGATTAGATGTATTGGTAGAAAACAACTCTTTGCTCTCAGAGGTCAGAATTAATCATGTATGGTGTTCTGTGCTATACATCCTTGGCAAAAGGAAGGGTAAATGATATCAAACTGAAAATAGATTTCATTTGTTTCAGTTTTCAAGCTATTCAACAACAGTTGCAAGAATTCCAGGACCTGAAGTTCCGTTAGTAAATACAGTGTAAATACATCTTTTCCATTTGTTATGAAGAGATATTGCATAAATCGATGGAGAGACAAAAAATGCTTTCGTTCTATGGCATGGAAATACAAGTCGAATCTTTTTGGTAGGAAGTCTGTAGCTGACTAGTGTTCTGTGCAGATTCTATTAGTTTATTCAGATGTCTGGATTATTGCGTTAGAAGTGTTCTTTGGTGTCCAGTTGTGCAAAATGAAAATTCAAGGCCACAAGTCAAAGAACCTCTACAAAATTGAGTTTCCAGAGCCAGAAACTCTAAGCAACTTCAACTTTTTCATTAGAACAGGTCTTGCCCCCCAACTTCCTCGCAAAGCCTTCCACGTGCAACCCATCACAGGAAGTTCAAAGTGGCTTCAGTTTCTGCAACGTTTTTAGGGATTTGTAACCTGCTTAGGGAAGGTTTTGACTCCTTATTTGGAATACAGATCTTTATTACAAAGAATGCATGTTATGTATGTAATGTGGTTGTGTGCAATGTGCTGAATTCTCAAAGGTGTGTTTTGCTTCGTTTATGTTACTTAAGCAGTCCTTTTCCCTTGTAATCTCAACCTCTACAGTAAGGTTAAAAAAATCCTGCTCCTTTCCTCCACCCAAAAACCCACAAATGGACCCCAAACCTTAGGCCAGGTGTTTGCTTCTGTTGGAAAAAACATGCAATTTTCTCATAATTTAAATGATTACTGAAATGCAAAATAACAGATGCTTTCTATAGCATATCTCTCTAGCACTGTGAAAAACATCATGAGCAGACAGATAACCTGGCGGTAGTTCTTCACAATAGTGCAAGGTAATTTATAGTGCTTGTGTGATGCATGCGATGATCTGCCCTTTTCGGAAGTGGTAACTGTTTTGTGACGGAAATTGAAGCTCCAGCCATAGGGACTTATTTTAGTATCTGTATGTACACCAGGCTTATATTTACCTTAGAATATACTTATATGTATACTTATTTATATTTAGTACCCTTCAAGAGGGATGGACCTTTTAAAAGCAAATGGAGGTTTTGGAATGACTACAGTGGAGTCAGAGCTACAATTACTGCTCTTACAAAGATTGTTTTAGGAGGATATCATTCATAATTCATTTATTCACAGATAAAACCAGTTCTGTTTAAAATGCACGAACACATACACACACATGCATGTGCTGATTTTGTCGATTATATATAAGTACTTGTAGGTTTAATGTAGAAATCCTATTGACTTATTAAATCACTTAAGGACTTTATGGATATAAGGCAGATGTGGATTTTTAGCAGCATCTTATAATCATAATACAGTTTAATATTCTGATTGAATATTCTTGAAAATGAAATGCATGGTTCATTGCCTTTTTCATTATGGTTTGGTGTCAGACTGGAGAAGGTATCTGCCTTTCTGCACCCCTTTTCTATCTTCATTGTGGACACTGATCTGAATTACAGGCATATGTGTTATAATGAAGGTTATTTGTTTGTTTTCTGAAGATTTAGTTTGCCTTTTTGGGTGAGCGAAAAATACATTAGAATTGAACAGGCTGAAAACTTTGTTTTTTCTATTTTTGAACATTTGAAGGAAACTTTGCAATTAAATTAATGCCTTCAGGACTTCATGGAGGGGGAAAAAATTCTCATCTAATTTGGGAGAATACACAGAATTTTTCTTTAGTTCACATCTATAACTCCCGTTCTCTTTATCAGTAATTAAACACACACATTAAGAGAAGAATGTCACAATGTTTTGTTTCTTTGAGAATTTTGGCATGAGAATAGAGTCCACGTTCATGACAGCTGGATATGTGACTGACCACAATAGCTGCAAAGGAACAATTAGACTTTATTAGTTCAATAATTTTGCTAAGAAGGAAACATCCATTGTAGCTGTGTGGGTGAATAACACACACCAGGTTCACAGCTTCAGGGGAGCATCATTATTGACATCAGCTAACAGCCAGGAACAAGAGCTTTACTCTCCTTCTGGCCACTCTGTTCTGGAAAAAGACACTGGCGTGGGTTGGGCAGTGCTGGGAAATGACTCTCTGCAAAGGCAATGTGCAAGACAACTTTAAAGTTAACTTCTTAGTGTGATGTTCCAAGGGAAAACAGTGGAAGTAGCATGGTTTAGTTTTTGTTCTGTAAGCAACCTACCTGTTTTTGCTAGAGTTAAATTTATTTATGAAATTTATGCAACTTAAGTAACAGGGTGTACAATCTGTGTACTGGACCTGGGTAACCCCATGTGTTACCTGATCCAGGTTTGATAGGACAAGGCATAATGGTTTTAAACTAAAAGAGGATAGACTCAGACTAGAAATAAGGAAGAAACTTTTCACAATAAGGGCGGTGAGGCACTGACAGAGGTTTCCCAGAGAGGTGGTCGATGCCCTATCCCTGGAAACATTCAAGGCCAGGCTGGATGGGGCTCTGAGCAACCTAATCAAGATGAAGATGTCCCTGCGCATTGCAGGGGGGTTGGACTAGATGGCCTTTAAAAAGGTCCCTTCCAACCCAAACCATTCTATGATTATGACAGTATGAGTGCAAATAATTTTACCGAATTGCAGCCATGTGCAACTTTGGTATCTGGTTTCAGCTAGTCATGTAGTGGCCCTTTTATAGCCAGAGGATAGAGAAATACTGAATCTATTTACAGATGCTGATAGCTGAGCAGAAATGACTTAGTTGAGGATGACTGGTTATTGCTCACAGCTCCTGGACTGCCTACTCTTCTGCATGTTCAGACAGATTAAAATTTTGGGGAGTAGTGAGAAGAAAGGGAGGAGGGAGAGAGAAGGAATACTTTACTTAAGGAAAAATGTATCTCGAACATTTTAGAACAAAGAAGCTGCAGGAGCAGCGCTACCCATTTCTTTTATAATGTTCCTGAGATACCTGCAACAGTTTCACCAAACTTTTAAGTGCAATGAGTAGAATAAATATGGAAAATAGAGTTCTAAATGGAAATTGATTTTTCAGTTTCTTGGGTTTTGTCATCTGAATCTGGTAAATGTTGAAATAACTTGCCTTTTTGATGTGTCTGACAGTAAGTGTTGCCTTGTGTTCAGAGTGAAGCCCAAAGATGGCTTTTTCTAACAAGGACCCTACCAGTTAGAAGCTTATTGCAGACAAGAGTGGTATTCTATCATCCGAACATTGCACACAACCCTTTTAGTTCTGGAATTACCGAACTGGTACTGACTGCTTTCTTCCGCATGTCTCAGTGTTGCGGAAGTTTATATTGCTGATCATAAGATAAGGATTAATATCAGCAAATTAGTAACAGAGTGACTTACCAAATGATGAGTTTGCTGATGTAACTTAAAAGCATATGGAGAATTAATAAATTCAAGGGATTTTAGTCCTCAGGACTCTTTTTTATTTAGGCATTTTTACACTTTAACTCTACAATGAGGGCCCTCCTCTATTATTATTATGGTATTTTACCCTCAGTAAATGACAGGCATTATTGGTACGTGGAGATACATAACACATTCTCTCACTGGAAAGCCTTCATTGCATGCCATTAGATAACAGCATGTGCTCAGTGGCTGTGGTCTCTTAGCAACTAACTCTGTCTCCTTCTTTTTGAATTCTCCTTTTGTGACCCAGAGGTAGGTCTTTAGACCTAAACCTCAGCCCATTTCTCTATTTCCAAGACAGTGAAAGCTGGAATGTTTTGGGGTGTTTATATGAAGTCCATATGGTGCAGGAATATGTCCTTTTAAATCTATTGCATGTATTGAAAATGGAGATAACTTTGTATTTCTTAATTTTATAATTTAATAATAAATGTATTGTTAGAATCCTGCCAGCTTGTAGTACTGTTGGTAGTGACATGCCAATATCTTTTAATATGAAATTTGGCTTTAAGAAAATACATAATTAAAATCTGCAGATTTGGCAGTATTACATTTATGTAGAAAATGTGCAACCCCTTTCACCGACATAGATTTTAATGTATATAATTTCTTGGGGGTTGGTTTGGTTGGTGGTTTTTTTGTTACATATCTGTATTTGAAACAAGGATGGACAAAGAGAAGCATTCCTTCTAGGCAGGAGATTAGGGGCTATGCTTTCAAAACAATTAGAGGTTTAAATTCAGATCTTTGTGTGCATGCTCCTAAAGCTGTCACTGGAAGTTTTTCTTACTGAAGATTTTATTTGTCCTTTGGTGGCAATGTGTACTGGAAAACCCTTTCATTCCTAAAGAAAACCCCAGGATCAAGAAATATTTTATTAATCAAAATCTTCTATTCATTTGATTAAGGAACATAAAAGAGTTATTCTAGTGTGGTGGTGATTCGGTGTAATGAATCATCGGCATTCTAAACTCCAGATACATTTTTATGTCTAGACAGGTCTGTAGTGAAGAACATACAATTATAACAGAATATGTCAGAATGCACCAAAGACATTTTTCATAATAAGCCTTTTTTTTTTTCTTTTTTTAAGAAACCAAGGCATGCATAATGTTTAGAAATCTTTCTGAAGTGACAATTCTGGTCGACTCTTCTATGTTAAGCTGATTAACTGTTTCTGACCTTTCAAAGTATGTCGTATATAATCCTAGAAGACCACCAGAGTTGAAACTATTCTGTTAGTTTTGACATTCCCATCAGGCTTTCTGTCTGTATCACAAGCAATCCTAATTCACTTGTTTTTACTTAATTTGACAGGTCATTGTTAACATCATTACTAATAGCAAACTGCTACAATTTACACATGTTTTGACAAGAGGAGTCATCGAGACATGGCAGTACCAGTTAATTAGGATAGAAGGAAAGTGCTTATTTCTCTTGCCCATGAACTGGATATCATCTTAATATTTTGGGAGTAGAGGGGAAGGGAGTATGTTTACTTCAGGAAGAAACTTATTTCTGGCTGGCTGAAACCGAGCAAGAACTGAGATGGAAACTATCCTGACGCTGTCATGCACATCATCACATTTCGAAAGTTTTTCTTTCTGGTAACTATTTGTCAAGTGGATTTTGAGTGAATCATTACTCCTCTAATTAGAGCTGCTGCTACTTTATCTAGCATGTTATGACCAACTTTTTTTTTCCTGTACATGTAACCAATTTTATTGTTGAATGTGAAATAAGAGTTTGCTGAGCTCTTTGCCTTCCTCAGAGGCAAAAAGTTGAGAAGATGCACATCCTTACCCAGTGAACACAACATAACCCAAATGTAAGCCTTTTAAGAGAGAGATTCAAAGACCATCCTTGAAAAGTCTGCACTTCACCTAACACTTTAAGGAGTTATTTGAATAAATGTTTCGTCTCTGAGGGAGACTGACATTCATAAACAGTAAAGATAACAGGGTGGGATTATGTGTGGTTTAAGTGGGAGCAAATTTCAACATGGAAGAGGAAATATAACACAAGTTTTGGAGAGAAGCTTGTGTAGAGATTTCTTTCTACTTCTACTCACCAACCAAGGAAGGATGCAAATGCTAGACTGGTCTGAAGCCTTAAAATTCAAATCTGATCAGTAAAAATGGTCCTATCCTGCTTTGAGTTTCCCATTTTAGTATAAAACTTACAAACTAAACATGAAGAATGGCTTTAAAACAGGAACAGAACAAATCTTCAGGAGGAACTAACTCATTGTTTGGTCCTATACTTGGAACAAATATCTATATAAGTCAGTCTTCAAGTGTCTTTGTACAAGGCACTGGATCAAAGGCACATCTGGTAAGATGTTCATCCATTCCTGATCAGACAAAAGCATTTGAAGAAGTTCTGCATGACTGTAGCCCCTCTCTGTCATGGTAATGATCAGGGCTGTACCTTAAGGTCTGACTTGTGGTTCTCGGCCCCCGGTGATGCGGACCAGGGGAGCGCACAGCACCTCCTTCCATGCCTATGTGCCTGGCTTGCTTTCCCCTGGAAATCTCTACGGATGTGGGGAAGAGAATTGGTGCCTATAATTCTAAGAGCTAGAGGCAAAAACAAATGCCACTTTTCCATTTATCAGAAGTACTTTGCATCAACGCTAAGCAAATTTCCTGACCCACTGTGCTTGTGGGAACTTGATGGAAATAGGGATCCTGCCGCAAACATAGCGATAGGACTGGTGTGGAAAGCACCTGGGAGGGGAACTAGAGGCAGTGGGTCCAGATGTATGTACCTACAGCAATGAAACAGATTGTGCTGGCCTTAGTTCTCTCTGTCCTGGGAAAAGAAAAAGCAAGCAACTCAGGTTGCAACTGCTTTGTTTGAAAGGTTTGGTAACAGAATTTTTGTGGAAGATGCTTTCAGACAGTAGGGAAAAAAAAAAAGCGCAAGCTGGTGGTTTCAAAACTATGTGCTTCCCTTCTTTGAACTGCAAGAAAATAAACCTTCTAAATCACTCATGGGATGGATCATAATAGTGGTTTACTTTATGTCTTAGGCCATGTCTTTTCCCTGACATAAGGTAGAGAGAGTTCTAGCTTATTCTATTCTCTTTCCCCTTCCCAAGCCTTCTTTCATTGCAATATCATTGCTTTCTAGTCTCTTACATCTTATTGTCTTCGTTTATCTTATGCTTGATTTTATTATTTTCAAGAAAAGTTGTGTTAAACTATACATCTTGATAATGTTATATACCTATATAGGTATGCACCTACTACAATGTTACCCTGTAATATTTTTCTTTCAAAAAGGAGAAAAATGAGGAAATGGGGGTAATGACAGAGTGAACAAGAAGGGGGACAAACTTGAACAGTAGCCTAGGCTCAGAGTGTGCTGTAGTTTGGCATTTAAAGAAAGGAATGACTCTGAAGTTGCTTTCTTTAGGTAGTAAAGAAAATGCCAGTGCAGCAATTTCTCTAATCACGAGGACTGACATTTACTTTGAGATTGAGCCTGCCTGTTTGTTAATTAGTGTGGTGGAGTCACATTGCACCCAGTCCTCATCTCAGAAGGCCCCTACTGCAAGATTTACATTTCAGAGAGAAACAGTCTTGATAATGAAATGATGCTTTGCAGAGATATGTGCCGAGAAGCACAGCTGGATTATGTAAATGTGATTTATCCAAAGCTGTAGCGCACGGCTCCCGTTACTCAGATGCTGATCTATAACTCACTGATGGCTCTTGTGATTTCACATATATGTGCTCAGTGATTGGTATTAACTTTTAAGATCATTTATTTTTATGTATGCCATAAAAGGCTTACATCAAAGTTAATATGTATCCCCTACATCTTCCCTGGCAGCGTTTTGCGATGTTTATCTTCTCCAGTTTTGTCATCAGTCATGGTGACATTTCTAAAGGAG
>NW_009635553.1:5550-17914 GCF_000690535.1 Cariama cristata | reverse complement strand
CTGCTGAATGCATCCTGTTTAGCACCAAAATTAAGTGAGAGATGCTCAGAAACCAAAATGTAATGTGTGGTACCTACTTGTTCCTTTACAGTGTCAGTGTTCTCCTTTCAGCTGAGAGAACTCTTTACATTTTTCTTGTTATTGGGGGGAAAAAAAGCAGAAGAATGGGAAGAGGAGTTTTACAGAAAGCTTTATTAGTACCACTGCAGTAGCTGAGGTTTCTGAGCAGGCTGTGAAATACCCAAGAGCCGTCGCCTTTGGGACTTGCTCCTAACTCATTTGACCCATGTTGTGTTCCTTGGGCTTCACCAGTTACTGTGAAAATGAGGACTTGGGGCTTTGTGCTTGCCAAAGCCAGGGCAAGGGCTTGGCCCTCCGTCATTTTTCTGTTTCTCCCCTTTCATTCTTGGGAGGATCAGAAGATGTTTTTAGCCTGGTTTCCTCATTAAATATTGTGTGCCTGATCGTGCTCTTTGCCATTTTCTTTGGGATAGCTTCGAAATTCAACACCCTCCTTTGACCAGGCTTGGAAGAAAGGTGCAGCCCTCTAAGGGGATGCATTTCGATGGGGTCTGTGAGGAGAATGAGCTGGGACCCATGCCTCTGCCCTGGCAAAGGGCCAAGAGGCTGCTGCCCGCTCAACTCAGCAGCTCTGGCATGGGCATCCCTTCCCTGCCTGGGGCAGCAGCAAGGGGGATGCAGCGGGGCTGGGGATAACCTGGGTGCCTGCCTGTGTGGAGGGGCACGGAGGGCACAAAATGAAATCCCTGCGAAACCACCATCAGTAACCAGCTTTTTAATTGCTGACAAAACGCAATGCTCTTCCAAGAAACCCCTGCTTGCTCTTAACCTGAAAATTAATGTCTTAATACAAATAACATCTCTGCTGAGCTAAAGTAATCTAAGGGAGGAACAAGAGAATCAAACCCCAGTTTTAAAGCTCATCACTTTGGGGAATTTCCTGAAAGCGATTGAATCGCTAAGCTCAAACAGAGAAAAACATGCTGACAGCATGTTGCTTTTTTATTCTGCTTTGGCAAGTAAGAAGATTTGAGTATCTAAAATCCCCATTGTGTTTTAGGAATGCAAGACGGGGTCAGGAATTGTAGAAAACAGAAGTTGCCATAGTTAGTTGTTGACCTAGGAGCCTGCTCTGCTGATTTTTGAACAAGTGGGCAGGCACTGACAAGTCATTGAACGGAGAAATTTGCAAATGGTCTGAAAACTGTGGCCAGAGGTAGAGAAAGCAGAGAGCCAGTGAGGCTTGTAAATATGTAAAAAATACTCCAGACTGAAAATACATATTTAACTGATACATTTATGCCTATCTCCAGTTGAATAACTATAGTCCTCATGGAGTGATTTTTAAATAAAATGGTTTTATAGACATTATAAGCTCTGGTCTCTACCTTGTGTAAAAAGTATAATAGAGCAGGATGGGATTTCAGCTTCTTCCACATACTAAAAATGTAAAAATCTTCAGGTTTTAATATTCACCTCCCATAGGAAAAAATGCATTTGAGAGTGAAAATTGTGAGCTAGGATAGTGTAACAGGGCTATAGAAATATATAAAAAATGACTTGGACCAGCTCCAAATCTCATAACTTTGACTTCACAGATAGTAACGGGAGGGATATGCATAGGTCTGGTATTATCTGTGCTGTTCTTAGAGGGGCAGAGGTCCCGGACGTCCTCAGGGCATCTAAGGAGTTACAGGCTTTTTCTCTGGGGAATCCCCATTTGTATAGTTCCAAAAGTACTTCTAAATAGACAATTAAGTGCTTCTCATTTTTCTTCACACTTGAACCATCTTTTAGTTTGAAATTCCTTCCTTTGAGAAAAAAATCTCAGCTCAGTAAGTACTTCAGTGGTTGGCTCCTCGACTGAAAATGCCAGTGGCGCTAAACTGCAATGATGTTTTAGTGGATTGAAGGGCTGGACTCACAAGAGAAGGCTTATGCTACTGTAAATTCCACTTAAGTCTCAAAGAAAATTGCTTATACTGCTTATTGACTACAAGATAACAGAAAGACATTCTGCTTTCCCTTCTTTCTCTTTACATCTGAGTATTAAACAGCTTTTGCAGTTCAGCCTCTTTGCTTTCTGGGAGATTGTGAAAGAGCTACTGGGCCAAGGACTTCTTGCTACTTTTTTCACATCCTTTTATGGAAGATCAGCTGCACTTATGCATAACTATCCATAGGTTTTCTCATTCTTCCCTTCTTGCTTTTGTCCTGGAAGAGCAAAGTAACTGAAAAATTAGACTTTAAGGTCTATCCTTGCCCAATGGCAAAGGACCCTGCTTGAAAGTCTGTACCTCTTCTTTGAATGGAAAGCAGTCTTCAACCAAGCTATTTCCATTTGCTGCTCCTGCTGCTCTTGTTCTCCCCACACTGCTAAAGGACCGGTATTTCGCAGATGGTGCCAATGATGGTAACTGCTGTACCACACCTCTCTCTCCTTCAGTATGTTCATCTGATGTTTCCCTTTATTTCAGTTTCTGGTTGTACTTCTTGCTAGCAACTTATATAGCTGACAGCATTAGTGTCCAACTATTAAATATACATTAATATGTGAAGATTAATGAAATTTAAAATTATTCCTGAGTGATCATATTGATCGTTTCCCATCATTCCACTGGATGTTTGGAGGTTACTACGGCACAGTGTGTTGCTGACAATTAAGTTCTGTGAGTTTATTTTCTGCATATATTGAGGATTAGGCTTTTGCTTTTTTAATGCACAAAAGAACATGTGAATACTGTAATAGTATCTGCAGGCTATCAGTTGGAGAGATCCCCCGATGTTTTCATTGCTCTGTCTCCATTGAAATTATTTCCCCTCCACCTCCTGTATTTGCACAAGGTATAGGCTGTGACACTGGACTAAAGCAAGTTGCCTAATGCCACACTGACAGTCTGTGGTAGAGGGAGGAACTGATCCCATACACCTGCCTTTACTATTGAACTACAATTTCTCTGGTTTCTTACTATATCTTATTGTGTATATGCTTTCAAAATATTGCAATGTTACGAATAATCTAAAAATAACCAAATCTGAAACATATGATTAATTGTCCTTGGCACTACTTAAAGCAAGCCATTAGTGTGCATATCACAGGCTCCATCCAGCTGCCACTGATGTTTCTGTTAAGATTTCTATTTACTTCATTATGACCTGGAGCAGGCTTCAGGACTAAAAGTGTATCCTGTCCATTTGGAGTAGCACACCAGTTTAACTAAAGCAGCTAGATGTACAGTTTTTAAGCAATAAGTTTTTTTTTGGGGGGGGGGGGGGAGGCAAAATAATTACAAGAGAAAAGTGTTTGACTAAATATCCACTGGTGTTTAATTTACAGTGACGAAACAAAGCTATTGACTCAGGTAAATAACATGTAAAGCCTCAGGAGAGGCACAGATTTAAACCAAAAAAAACCAAAACCCAACAACCAAACAAACAAAAAACCCCACCCCAACAACAACAACAAAACCAAACAAACCAACCAAAAAAAAAAAAAACCCAAACTGCTTTCCATTTCATGTCTGTATTTCCTGCAGAGCAAAACCAAAAATATTCAAGAATGTGTCTAGGACCTTCCACAAGAAAGAATTCAGATGAGCACAAAGAGCATGACATTTAGAAATTTTTAACATCTGTGACAGTTTGTTGTGTGCTTTGGAATAGAAAGCAATACTAAACAAGAAACATTTAGTTGATAAACATGTCCCTCAAGTCACTAGGATTTCAGCGAAGCTGAAGCCTGGAATCCAGATATCAAAACTTTATGGATAAGATGTCTGACAGCCCTGTCTGGTTTTGCCCAATTCTTGGTCTTATTTTTGATTCCATGAAAGCGAATCATAAAACTCTTTTTTCTGTCGCTGGGAGACAGCTGGGCCCTACTCTGAAGTTGGGATCTGCAATTCTACCAAGAATATATGGGCAATGCTTCCTGTCATGAAAGAATTTAGGATAAAATTGAACATGATGATTTTTCTTTGCATCTGCATTAAGAAGCACCAAAAATGTCCATCCAAATGATTTGTAGCAGTGGCTGAAAACCATGATGCTTCTGTTTGGCACAGCTGGTGCACTGGAACAGGGAGTGTTGCATTGCTCTGATTACAGCTGGGAAGGCATCAGGCGCCTCAAACTGTGAGAATAGTTTTACATTGGTTTTTTTAGACGATAGTAAAAAACTATATAGAAAGAAAATACATTTAAGCAGTGACACTACTTGCTTTTGCACTGCTATAGTGGCCAGCCGGTAAAATATAAGATGACCTTCTATGACCAGCCAAACTGCTTCTATGCATTGTCAGCTTTAAACTGCTCAGCTCTCCACGCTTTCTGTGGATTTGTAAGAGCTGAAATACAACTTTCCGCAGTCAACCTTAACAATCTCAGAAATACTGCTAAAACGAAACTACTTCTATTCTTTATACGTGCTTTGTTGTGAATATTTTCTCCAAATATTCTTAAGAACTGTTTATTAACTGACAGTATAAAGAAAACATTTCTGGAGAATGATCTAGAGAGTAGAGAGGAAAAGTTCCTCCTTTTAAACTGTTTAAACCTTTGAAATTGTGGGCACTAAGTGGCCATAGATATTTTACTAGCTCTAGGTGCTGCAGTTGGTTTCATTCTGCAAAGGAAATATTCAGGCTGGAAAGGTTTTCAGATATACGAGCATCCAACATATTGCCTGAACAATAGCCAAGAGCAAAGTTGTTGGTCACAATAATACAAGAATATAATTTGAATTCATAAGTATCAGCTATCAGCTTACTGCTAATAATCAGAAGAGATCTGCAGAAATTATTTGGTGAATATGTTTGGGAATTGCATACAGGCACACTGTTTCACTGGTTTTCCTCAGAGTTTTTGAACAAAAAGTAAAATTTGAGGAATGCCTTGTTCAGGGTAAGGTGTCACATGGCTTCCAGTTTTCAGGTAAAATGTGCACAGACACATATGATGTTCATAACTCAGGATCGTTTGTGCCAGGCATATATCCCCTCTCCCTTGATTTAGAGCGATACGGTGATCTGATGGTGATCACACCTTTTTCATGTTTCAGTAAGCTTGGTTCTTTGAAACATAGGCTTCGACCAACGTGATACTCTGGTCGCTCACGGCTGTTTCAGTGGCACATAGCTTTAACTTGTAGTTACTCGAGACATTTGCAAACAATAAAATGTCTTCCTTCCTTTTCTCCTAACCCTTTCCTTGAGAGTTTTATGGGATTGTTATCATTCTTGCTTTAATTAGATCATTTCAGAGCAGTGCACACTCTGAATAAGAACAGTCCATGTGACAGAAGACAACACTAGAAATTTTGGCATTGCAACCACTTTTTTTGTTCTCATTAAGTGCGGTGTTAGTATTTATGCTTTTTTTTGAGGAAAATTGACCACTTTCCATAATTTTTACTTTTGATTGTTTTTTCTTGGCTAAAGGAATTTTACCCAGCTGGCATGTCTTTAACCCACCACAAAAGATGTTTATTCTACCTAATTTTCAAAGTCTAATAAACTATAACACCACAGACCCTTCCTGTTTATCTTCAGACAAATGGTGTTTTGCTCATATCTGTGCTGGCCTTACCATGAAGCTGAACATCTCATTGAAACACAGTCCTGGAAATCAAGGATTACTTGTGCATATTTTATTTTAGTACAGGCAGGACTGACATTTTTTACTGCAATCATTTGATCTCTAAAATGGAGAATATTTATTAATTTTACTGAAACCCAAGCTCATAAATGCTGTTGAATGCATTCCTCTGCAGAATTTTTCTTTCTTTTTTTTCTGAAGTTGTTACAAAAGCAACTTTGGTTCTTGAATAAGATACAGTACTTGCCCCTGTAATCCTAAACTTCTTGTACTGACAGCTGGGGGGCTGGAGAGGAGCAGCATTCTCTTTCTTTGTGTTTCTCTCTTTGGCAACTCTTACTGGTGCACAGTGGACACACTGAAAAGAATATATCTTCCAAACAACACTCGCAGCTCAGCCAAAAAAAAGAGAGAAAGGAAATTCAGTAGATTAAAGGAAGAGACTATTTATCATAACTGCAAATGATTCCATTAGAATTTTAGCAAAGTTTAGTTTTTAAAGGCTGGAGAAATGAAAGTTAATAACTTCCAGTACTGCTTGGAAAATTAGAAAGATTTCTAAGATTAAGTGAATTAAGAGGTCATCTAGCAGATGAGTAAAATCTTTAGAAGATTTGCTTCCACACTGGGGGCTTGACATCACATTTGGCACTAAATATTTTGTATTTTCTCCACAAGATGCAGGTTCATACAAGCATGTGCTAACCCATTTAGTACTTAAAAATTTAGACCCAATTTCATTTGTAGATAGCCTTGACTCTCCAGGAGTTCAGCTCTCACCTCATACCTGTTGGCAGCAGGGGCTTTTTCAGAGAAGTATTTTCAGTGGTAAATGCTTACTGGTGTAATTATAACTGGCTACAAGGTATTAGTTTTAACAAAAGTTTTAATTTGGAAAAACCAAGGCTGAAAAAGGATTCCAGGTCAAAATTGGAGAGCAGTCTTTCCCACAGTAGCTAGTCTTGCACCTGGGTTGCGGCAGGCAGTCTGGACTCATTGCTGTGCCTGATTTGCTGCACAGATGTGTAAAATCAGGTTTCATCCAAGCTTAGTGATGAGAACTGAGCAATTTTACTTACAATTTGGAGTACCTACTGCCACTGCTAACTTTTTTTCCATGTATCTGTCTGCATATTTACATGCTCCTTATGGCTGTGGGTTTGGGGTACCTGCTAGATATGTAGGGGCTTGTGGCGCAAAGCCAGCAAGTTCAGATGCCGTGCGTTAGGCGACAGTAACACGGAAAGCCATGACTGCCAGGGAACTACTTTAACCAAGTATACACAACGGTATTTGGAGTACCAAAGAATTTACATTAACATGAACTTTCTTTTTATCATCACCTTTTTTTTTTTTTCCTAACTTGTTTCTGCGTGTACAGCTTTGGAAAGGCATTTTTGAGAGAGGCAAGGAGTCTGGGGCAGTTCTGGGAATAAAAGTCAGATTTCCCGGCTGAAAAATCATGTGCCTTGACCACAAACTTTTTCATTCTCAGAAAATCTAATTTTGTCCTGGCTTGTGTCCTTGATTATTGCTTCTTTTTTTTTTTTTTTTTCCAAGAATCTGCAGATTTTGCTTTGGTTTGCATGGTGTCATGTGATTCTTCAGAATATCTCAGATGAAAAATCTTTGAATATCAAGAGACAGTATTTTAACTTTCTTCAGGTTTTAGGGTTGGTTTGGTTTTGGTTTATTGTGGTGTGGGTTTTCTTGTTTGGCTTTTTGCTTGGTGTTTGGTTGGTTTTTAGCGATGACTACAGTTATACAGTTATATTTCACTATTGTCTGTCCAGGATGTGTCTGGTTTCATTTTAACAGTCATAAAAAATTAAATTTTAAAGTTGTCTACAACAGGTATTTGAGTATGACAAGAGGTCCTTCAGATACCAGCTACCATTTAGATTTTTGAGTCATTGCTTGTGTAAGCAATGAAAGCTGTGAAAGAGAGCTCAACAGGCCAATCAGGCTGTCATTTTTAATTGAATTATTTTGTTAGTTTGTGGGGGTTTTTTTAGAGGAGCTACATCTGGGCTATTTTAGTTACCTTATGAAAGGTATGTTTTCCGCCTCTCTCAGTGAAGTACTAGGAGGGAAATGGTTCAATATTATTATCTTTCTAGATACTAACAGGTGTTTTTCTGTTGAAATTCTTAAAATCCTAAGAGACATGAAATATTTTTAATACATAAATACTGTCAAAATCTTCAGAAGCATCTTTAGAGTCTGCTTTCAGTATAGTTCCTCTGTAGAAGGATAATTAGGAATTGAAAGGAGTTGATAATTTTCATTTGTGGTTAAGCATTAAGTACTCAGGAAGAGTGCGTATAAGAACTATGCAGGTATCACTTAGTTTTGCATTTCAGGACTGTTTTCAGGTCTTGTATCTTTTTTTGGAGTGCTGTACTCCATAAATACCTGGAATTTGCTGTAAAATTGGAGCAATAATAACAGCGCTTTGCTGTTCTGCAATGTTCTGTCTTCTTAGTGCTAACTGAATGCTGTTCTGACAAGTACAGCAGTGTATACAGTGTCAGCAACCTAGGGAATATTACAGGTAGGATCCCAAGTCAAGACTGCCAGATACCTACTTTGAATTTCATGATCAGAGATATGGTCCTTCTTTTCTGAGCTGTTATTATGTAAAACATATTCTTCCTTTCATTTCTGTTGGGTCATTTACATTCATATGCCAAAAGCTTGCCTTGAAATGTGAACTTTAAAGGACTGCAGTCTTTTATATATGAAAACATTTGAGCACCTGGCTGCATTTGTGAATGGAGTGGAGATACAGATGCTTAACATTTGTAATGCAGCCACTAAATAGAATATTTTAAATTATGTGTTAGAAAAATTAAGAACAGAATCACTGTTCTTCCAGCTCCCAGGCAGGAAATGAAAGATGGCTAGTGTGGTGGGGGTGGAGGGAGGTCACTGACACTTTGTACTAATAAGGACATCTTAATCTGTTTAGGAAAAATGAAGAGAAGTATAATTTTTCTAACTTTAATGTATGTGCATGACATTACCGTGTGGGACAGGGATCCTGTTCTCTGCATATATTTCCTAAGATTCAGCAATATGGTGCATCTATTCTGACTAGAACTTTTGGGCATGAGTTCAGCATATTTTTAAGTCATTAGTATTGAGTATGTAATCAAAGCTCTTTCTGTGGTATGCTCACTGCTTTAGGCAGGTACTCTCCAGTAATTAAGAGAGTGGGAGGACTTGCAGACTTCATACCCAGGGCAGTGTAGCATGCACGTACTTTTAGCATCTCATTCTCTGGAGAGCAGCGAATTGGTTGATTATTTTCTGTGATGTATGTGCGTCCTCTAAAGTCACATAAAAATGCTGTTTAAAGTAAGGAGGTAAATGCAAAACATCAGATGTAATTTCTTACCCTGCACAGATAAATGTGGTAAAAATAATTCCCCTTAAGTAATACGTGATAGACTCATGTGAGATGTAGAAAATACACTAAATGTGTTTGTGAGGAAACGACCTCCATAATTCATTTGAACTGCCCCTTTCATCTGTTATGAGTAAGTTTGTCAGAGAGATCATTCTGTATCCCCCAAATCTCCAGCATAACCTGATATATCCTCCTAACTCTCACTTTTTTGCTTGTTTTTCTCATTCTCTTTATCTAGCAAAAGGAGGGACAAAGGAGCAGAAAAGCAAAATATGTTTCAGATCGGGTAGAGACGCAAAGTATAGGACCTGCGGTAGGGATTAGAGTAGAATGTAAATTGTGCAGGACAGCGGTTCAATAGAGTCTCTGTGCCGGCTTGTCCTGTTTATGTTTTATTTAGCTTTTGTTTAGTTTATCAAAACCTGCTGTAATTATAGCATCACATTGTTTTATTACATGCACACAAGGATCAAACAAGGGCTGATACGATTCTGTTAACAATTTTGAATTCTTCGGTTTTCTTCGTACCTTACATTTTAACTGAGTGTACGAGAGAGACTTTGAGAAGATAAGCTCACATAAAGAAGCTGGAAGAAGCCTCCCTGATTGAAACATCAATTTCCTGCTTTTTCAGTGCCATGTTCGGGAAAGCCTCTTCAGAAAGCTTTCTACTGTAACAGTTGCAGACAAAAAGCTACTGCATGTTAGCTTCAGTCTTCATTAAACTCCTTTATATAGACTTGGTTTATTCAAACAGGAAACTATTATTCCATAATTATAAAGCCGTTTCTCATTCAATGGAAAGGTTTTGTGGTTATTGTTAAATTAGTTTATTAATTCCTATTCTTAGGCATTAATTTTCCACCTTTAAGTGAAAACAGACCCGTCTAGTCCAATCGTATAAAATCCTGCCTGCGTTAAGGAATCTGTTCTGCAAGTGACTTTGGGTCCTCCAGATCTGCAGTGACGTATCCTGATCACACATTCCCCAGTTTACAAATAGGTTTCCACCCCTGCTCCGATTATAGCTTTTATTTGAAAAAAAATTGGGATCCCTCTGTGGCCTTTGACTGTAGCAGAAGTGGTGGCTGTGAAGCAGCCGTTGTAATAACCCCTGTGGAGCTCCCCTTCGGTGCCCACCAAGCTCCTGCTGCTCGGGTGGTTTGCCCAGTTATCTGGGAGCTGTGGCATCGAACACTGCTGTAGGGCCAGTGTTACATTTTGGTGCTGCTGAAATTACTCTGCCTTTTTCTTTTTTTCTTTGTTTTTGAAATTACATAGATCCCTAGTACTCAAATTACTAGTTCATTCTTTTCAGAGGCTTTAAACTTAGCAGGTCAATTCATAGGGACACAGAACATTTCAGGTTAGAAGGCACTTCTGAAGGTAATCTAGACCAACCCCTTGCTTAGCTATAAGCTATAAACCTACATGAAAAAGCAGTTCTTTAAGATTATTTATTTATTTATTTATTTTGAAGTATGTATTTTTGTTGGATCCTAACTGATGATATAAAGCACCTTATTTAAGTAAGCTTATAAAAACCTTTCAGCTAACATAACTTTTCTCGTGTCTATAAAGATTCAATTTATGCGTGTGTGTGACTTAGCAAAGCTGAGAATCGCAAAGATTTGTTACATGTTTATTTTTTAAGTTTCACCCACTTCTTCATCTTTTGTTCAAGCTGGAATCTTTTGGGTCTGACAACACCATCAGGGAAAAAAATAATAAAATATGATTTTGAAAATATTGTTCTATTACATGGTGATGTGAAAACACTTCTCCTCACCCATTAACTTTAATGTGGTGAGATATCTATAAATTATACTTAAAGTAATGGATTTTAGAAGGCAAGATGACTGGAGGGTAGAAATATATTTCTTTTGAGGTTGAATCTGTACGTCTTTCTTTAGAAGACGTGTTTTCTTTTACATGTAATGATTTGCCACTGAATTGTACTGCTAGTGAAAAGTATTAGGTAATGCTCCTCCTAAAAATAGCTTTACTGTAGAAACACATATTTGTATTTTCAGAAAGGTGTCAAAGACAGTGCCTTTGGTTTTGTTTTTTGTCAAGTACCAGTATCCCAGTAGGACAGATCAAGGGACCGCTGTGTCTTCCTCTATCTGAATATTTATCTCTAAAGACAGCGAAGCAGAGATCATTCTATATCTATGTTAATTACAGTGTGAGTAATTAATCTGTTAATTGGGTGTGTGATGTGCCATGTTCCCTGATAGTCTCATAACTCTGTTAGTGATGAATGTCTGTCCTGGAGTCTGGAAGAACTCTTTACTGGTGCTTAAAGTATCTGGTGCATCCACAACCACATCTCATGGATCTGCTAAGTGCAGTGATTGAATCCAGCTGTCTGCATTCTGTGTCTTGCTATCATTTGCCAGCCACTCACCATGAGAGCTAGGCAGGAAACAATTTTCCCATCCCATTAAAATTCTCAAAGAAAAAAAAAAAGAAAGAGTTATTTTAAGGCTGTTCCCCAGAAGGGTGAAAAAAAACCAAGATTCACCCCCAAAATAACTTGTCCTTATGACAGTCACTTCAGATGAGGAGATTCAGATTCAAAACTCCAAGCTGGATATCTTCATGGAATGTTTATCTTTTTGAATAAATCTTTTGGAACGATAATTTCCTGATGAAAAACATTTAATGTCCCAAATTCCTGACTATTTCTAGGCACCAGAGCAACTATTTTGCACATAGATGATCTGTAGTAGTTGCAAAAGGTAAATTTATTTTTTTTTTTCATTTGAGTGACTGCCAAGGCTTTGGGAAAAGCAGACATTGCACACTAATTTCCCTCTCACCACCTCACATCATCCATGCTTCATATAATATCATTTGATACATCTGCTGAGAGTACAGATTGAATTCACTGCCCTTTTTTCCTTTGTAGTCACTGTAGTGACACTAATCTAATAGGAGTAGTAGGTAGATGTCTGTTCTCACAGTGCTTTTTTGCAAAAGGGGAGGATGTACACTCATATCTACCTCTTTCTATTACCTGCCTAATTGTCAATTTTGGCTCTAATTTTAGTGCTTAATTTTATTATTGATAGTATTATACTGCATTATACACTATTATTTTTATATTATATTGTACTTGAAAAGTACATTATTCTAGGCACTGTACAAGCATAGTAGATGACTGTCTTTCACAGCCGAAAACTGAGGATCTAAGGATTTACAGTCCTGCTGTATTTAACCCAAATCCCTGCTGCAGTATGTAACTTAAAAGGTCTACTCACTGGAAATTTTGACCTGATGCATACTCTATGGCCATGGAGGTGTTGGCTCTTAAGGGAGAACGGGAAAGGA
>NW_009635553.1:0-5519 GCF_000690535.1 Cariama cristata | reverse complement strand
AGAGTCTCTTTTTTTTTTTTTCTCGCCAGAGTTGGGTGTACATTGGGGGTTGAAGGCTAAGAAGGCTTTAGAGCTAATTGGCGTAGGAATGAGAAATAGCACTGTACTCATACACAAGGTAACTATCAGCCCTGCAGATTTTCACAGTGTAGATCAGCAACTGGTTGATCACCAGGATTGCTGCAACCAACTATCTAATGCTTCTTCAGGATGTCCACGTGTGGAGGAGCAGCTTTGAATGCAGCGTTTGCCTCCTTTGGCACAGAACATGATGCTGTCCCCACGGAATGCAATAATAAGGCTTCCAGCTGGTTTTCCCATAGCTGAGATTTTTATCTGTTGGCTCTCAGGCATGTGTTTAGAGTGCCTCTGCTCTTCTCCTAGACTTTTCTTTGTAGTACTACAAAGGGTGTGTGATGTTTGCCAAGACGCTGCTGGTACTGGGCCAGTGTAGATGGAGAAACTGTGCTGGCACATCTGGCTCTTGGGCATCTGGAAAGGATATTGCAAAGGATTGGGTGATACTGGTTTACTCTATCAGTGCAGCTCTTGGGTGTTCAATGCATCACCTTTCTCTCTTACTGGAGGCAGTATGATTTGTTGAATGTGATTTGAATGTCTTTATAAATTGTAAGTGAATCTTAAAAATGAAGTTCTGTATAGGCAAAATGACTAGATAATTTCTACATACTATAAATCTCTCTTCTGATTTATGGTTATTTCTATTCATTCTGTGAAAAGATCAGCAGTAAAAGGAACACAGCAATGAACAGCTTTTTTTGATACTTTCCTTGACTAGTGGTGTATAAATAATTTCTCAAAGATACTATTAACTTCCCTGGTGGGACAATAAAAATGCTAAATAATTCTAAAGACTGGAAACAGGCTCTACCCACCAATTCGTTTCTTATAATACCAATAAGCTGGAAGCTTCATGATTATTTTCTTTAAATAATTCAAAACCAAAAAAAAAAAAAAAGTATAACTGCAAGCTATAGACCTTCTAGGGTAGTCTTCTCTCATATATATCTTTTATTTATAGACTCAAAGGCTTTTTTTTATGATACTTCTCTACAGCATAGCTGGGTATCTCATAAAGTTTAATGGCTTTTTCCTAACAATGCTTATCTTTTGAGGGAACGATATCTCCCATTATAAGGACAGGTAAAGAAAGAACAGTGCGCTCAGGATTACCCAAGGTCAAGGTGGAAGCACACAATAGCAATAGAGCAGGAGTGCAAACTTCAAAATGGTGTATTAATAGCGAGTCTCTCTCTCCGCAATAACCTTTCCACTGCCACACACTGCTTATAAATAAGCAGTGTCATCACATACCGTGCGATTTAGTTTTGTGTTAATGGCACGGTGCCTACCATTATTTCTCTTCTTCCAATGCTCCTTGCAAATCCATTCATCAGTACCCCAAAATGTCGCCTGTGAGTCCCTCTTCTTGTCACAGTCGCCGTTCAAACGGTAGAAACACGCAGAAAAAAGGTTCGCCGGTATGAAAGGATCCCCATGATGGAAAGTGACCTCCGGCTGTCAGACACGTCAGGCTGGTTCGCTGCGTGATCCGGCATAAGCAGGGCTGACTTCCAGCCTCTGAGCACAATGCGTGGTGTGTGGGGTTACCCTCCGGCTCCCCCGGCCCCTGCTCCCAGGCCACGGGGCTGACCTCCCTCGGGGAGCGTGACCCCTGCCAGCCCAGCTGAAACGGGCTTGAGGGACTCCCAGCTGGGGTGCAAGCCTCAGAGCATGGTTTTGGGCAACAGAAATGGTAATAGGAGAAAACGTTTGTCTTTGGAGGCACCGCTACTGCCAAAGAGTAGACTCACCTCCATTCTTATTTAAATAGGGTGCGTATTCAAGACTTCACTTGTTCTAAAAGCTCTGTGAGATCTCTGAGGAGAGAAAAATAGAAGCATGCTGTCAAGCTTCTCTGGCAATTAAAATAAAAATAAAGGGACGCTTATTCTGCTATGATTTAGAGTGTGTAATTTCAGTGATGTATATGCTCATATATACGTATGCATACATATTTGTGTGCATAATAAGTCCGTGTGTGCAGAGGGAAAAAAAACCCATGTTGCTGTAGCAAAAAAATGGGATATCTGAATTATTTGATAAGGGTAATCTGTGGAATTAGAAAGTTTCTTGTGCGATTAATCTAGATTCACTTGAGTAACCTTGTTGAATTCAGTGGAACTGTTTGTATGATGGAGAGATGCCGCATCTGGTCCTTGAGTTGGTCCCACCAAGTGGTTACTGTGTAGGTTGAAGTGACACACAACTGAAAACCAACACATTTTGTATATTTTATATAAAACTTGCTTCAAGCACTTCCAATATTGTTTCCATTACCTCATCATGTGGAAAACAAATCAATTAGTTGCATGACAGAAAATTGGACATTTCCAGGGTACAATACTTAAAACGTTGTTACTTCTTACTGTTTTGGTATGCATGATACTTATGGTTCAAACTGAATTTCACTCAGAGGAGATTATAGTCTAAGGATTAGATTAGTTTGTCCTCCACATCCTTGAAGGACATGGCAGAAGGACCAAGGACCGAAACGCCTTGAAATCTGGTGCAGTGTACTTCTGGATATGAAGGTTTTTACCCAGCAGGTTACTTCTTGGAGTTATTGTGACCTAGGACAGCTCTATATAAATTCTCCCATCTCTTCTTCAACCTCCACTTGCATGCAGAGACCTGGGAGAATCTCTTTGTTCATCAAGATGAAAAAAAGAGATGGTAACGCCTTAGAAGAGAGGTAGAGATGAGGAAGAGGTTGATAAGTGAATATTTTCGTATCAGGGACTAGTGCAATTAGCTATATTTATGTATTGGTCCTATTCTTTATTTTAATAAAACTGTCGCTTATACCTAACCTTGAAGAAGAATGCATTTTTAAATAATTTAAGAGCAATGGCAAAGTAAATGGATGGAGATGGTATACAAAATTGTTTTACATGCTACATGTGAAATATGAGGTGCCCTAGCTGCTACTGGCAATTACTTTTTAAAGCTCATTCCTCTCAAGGATTTTGTGATTTATTGTTCTATGTTCTTTAAGGCTACACTCTTGTTGTGATGATTCTCATAACATATTTGCTCATGCGTAAATAAACAGACATAAACCTATGAAATCATGAGGGTTTCTTTTGTGTTTCAGTTTCTATTACTTTTTTATTTCTTAGTCATAGATTCACAGGATGATTGAGGTTGGAAGGGACATCTGGAGGTCACCTGGTCCAACCCCCCTGCGTAGGCAGGGTGACCTAGAGCTGGTTGCCCCGGACTGTGTCCATACAGATTTTCAGTATCTCCAAGGATGGAGATTTCATGACCTCTCTGGGCAACTCGCACCAGTGCCTGGTCACTCTCACAGTGAAAAAGTGTTTCCTGGTGTTCAGAGGGAACCTCCTGAGTTCTGGTTTGTGCCCATTGCCTCTGGTCCTGTCACTGGGCACCACTGAGAAAAGCCTCGCTCCATCTTCTTTGCACCTTCCCTTTGGGTATTTATGTAGGTCAGTAAGATCCACCTGTGCCTTCTCTTCTCCAGGTTGAACAGTCTCAGCTCTCCCAGCCTTTCCTCATAGGAGAGATGCTCCAGTCTCTTAGTCATCTTGGTGGCCCTTCACTGGGCTCTCTCCAGTATGTTCCTGTCTCTCTGGTACTGGAGAGCCCAGAACTGGACCCAGTGCTCCAGCTGTGGCCTCACCAGTGATGACTAGAGGGGAACGATCATTCTGTTACAATTGAGGTTTGTTCAAATTTGCCTGAAAACTTGCAGTCCTCCTGACTGTGGAGGGTCTGCCCAGATGTCCCCCCCAGCTGATTTTACAGTGCTCTGCCACAGTTCTCAAAGAGACCAACTTTGGAGACAGCCAGCTGATATTACATGTACATTAGGTGCTTTTACTAAGCTTGCTCTTCACGTGCCAGCCTGGGGCCCGGTCCTGATCGAGTACCAGCTCACCACTTCAGAAGATGTGCTGGTGACCTACGAAGGACACAGGACCAGCCCTTAAGCCACCCAGCCACAGTTTGAGGTAGCTGACATGGAAGCCACTACATATCATCCTTCTGGCTTCGGGGGGAGTTGGAATAGACCCTCAATGCCCTCAGAAAACCTAACAATTGTTGGTGTGTCAAAACTCAAATCATATATGAAGTTTAGTTGCAGATGATGTGAATATTTTTATGAAAATTAAAGCTGTCCTTTTTGTTTTTCATAAAAGCAGTAATTGTTGAAGCTCTCTGCAAAAAGCTGGTATATAGGACAAATGGGATTTCCTACCACATGATCAGGGCTGATTTTATATCCCCCTTTTCACTAATCTAAGATGCCTTGGAGAACTGTGCATATGTTGGGCTGCATTTTATTGTAGAACTTAATTGCTGCAAAGGATGATCTATCTGTTAGAATTTTTGTTCACATTAATAAACTCTCTTGGTAGTTATATAAACATTTACTGTAGTCCACTAATGAAAAGTGTACTAGTGCAGGTGTTGAGTGTGCTACAATAAAGTTTTAGCAGTCAAGAGGTGGTTTATTGTACTGAGTCACGTATTCTGTTGTACTCTGAGATATTGAGACTGAAATGGAACAAATGAAAAACCAAGATTAGAGCTTCTTAAAATGGGGAAATAAGTTAAAGGAAAACATTTTTAGCCACTGTATCTTTTTTTCAGTTGCAAAACAATGCATAATTAATTTAGAGGAAACAATATTATTTCTCCAAGCAGGCTATCTGTGGGGTTTTTTTAACATAATAAATACTGTTGCCATAAAAACAATGGAAACCAAGAACTCTTGACAACTCATTTTAGGTCTGGTAGGCTTGAATGTAAACTGAGCTGCCCAGAGAGAGTTGGTGAAAGAGTTTACTTGCTGTAATTTTAATAAAGGAAATTTAAAAACCACAATCTGTTTCAAGTCAAAAACGAACAACTGAATATTGTCTTAAACATTTAATTTTTTTTCCCCTGTTCTTGGCATGCCTATGCTCTTTAGGCAAGTGGCATTATTGGACTCAGGATGCAGATGCTAATTCTTTTAGATGAGTAAGACTGTGTTGCTTCTGAACGCTTCAGTCCATTAATTCCAAGTTTGTAGTTTCAGAACCTTTGCTTTAGAGTCTAGGAAAACAAAACATAAAAGCTAGGAATAAGTCATAAGTAGGGATCAAATAATATAATCTGTCTGTTTCTGATGTTACACTTCATTTGGTAAACTTTACATGCCCAATGGGTTGGATAGGTTGTTAAATGCATAGTTATTTTATGCAATGTATCCTCATTATTTTTTCTCTATTTAATGTTTATTCCAGAAAGGTAGCTCTTCTCTGACTGGCATGCTATTTTAGCTATTAAAATATTACAAAAACATAACAAAACATTTTAAAAAGAATTTCTGGGGGGAGATGTGAATGTGGCTGGCATTATGCTTTCATTTGAAAACTAAGATTAATGCCATTATTATTATATAATAATATTATCATTATAATATA
>NW_009635552.1:2397-6255 GCF_000690535.1 Cariama cristata | reverse complement strand
CGAGGCCGGCAGAGAACGGGCGAGCTCTGCCTGCGGGTTTGGGGCTCTGCAATGACTTGCAGCGGGGCTGAAATCTTCATTAATCTGCAAGGTTTAATTCCCCCCACACCCCCCCACATCCCACCAGCAGAGCTGGTGCCCAGGGCAGGGGTCCTGAGGGGGCTCGGCAGAACAGCGTGAGCATCTCGGCGACCGCTCGTGACTGGGATGAGTGAAGCGCCGGTAAATTAGACATTTGGGTCTGGTCTCCAAATTGCTCTGCAATTATTGAGCACCAAGGTTCAGTTGCCTTCGAGCACAATCTCCCATCTGACCATGGCAAATCGCGCTGGAGGGCTCTCACGGGTCCCCCAGCACAGGAGAACAATTAGCCCATTAAACCCAGCAAATTAACAAACAGAAGAGTGCCATTAGGAGGAGAAGGCGACCCGAGCTATCCAATTTCATCCCCTCATTAGCATTGCTTATCAGAGGGACAGGGAAAGAAAAGGGCTTTAAAATTCAGAGGGATGGGACGGAGTCCGATGACCACGACAGGGTGCTGTGCCGGGGGGCTGCGCCACAGGCACCAACCTCCATCCCACGCTGCAGGGCAGCCCCAGCATGGGGGGGTCCTGCACCCTGCTGAGCCGCTGCAGGGCAGCCCCAGCATGGGGGGGACCTGCACCCTGCTGAGCACCCTTGGGTGCCCAGCACAGTTCTGTACCCCCCCACCACCTGCCGAAATACTTCTGCTGAGAGCTGGAGATGCGGTGGTGTGCAGGACCCAGTGCATGGCGTGCAATATCCAGTGCATGGCGTGTAAGGATACAATGCACGATGTGCAATATCCAGTGCATGGCATGAAAGGACCCAGTGCATGGCGTGCAAGGATACAATGCACGATGTGCAATATCCAGTGCACGGCGTGCAAGGACCCAGTGCATGGTGTGCACGGACTCAGCGCATGACATGAAAGGACCCAATGCACGGCGTGCAAGGATACAATGCACAATGTGCAATACCCAGTGCATGGTGTGCAATATCCAGTGCATGGCGTGCAAGGACCCAGTGCATGGCGTGCAACACCCAGTGCATGCTGTGCAAGGACCCAGTGCATGGCGTGCAACACCCAGTGCATGCTGTGCAAGGACCCAGTGCATGATGCGCAATACCCAGTGCATGGCATGCATGGACCCAGTGCCTGGCGTGCTCCCTGGACCTACCGTCACCCAAAAGCCACCCACTTTGCTGTGGGGACCACGGGTCTTCTCAGAAAGCCCCGTGTCCCTCCATCCCCACCCTCGGCTCTGCAGGGTGCCGATGACAGAGCAGCTCCTGCAGCTTCACACCCCCCTGCCTCCCCGGTGCAGGCAGCGGGCGACGACGGCATCGACCAGTGACACCAGCACGGACAGCCAAGGACACTGGGCACCCTTGGTGCTGGCATCCCTCAAGCCTTTCAGCCTCCATCCCTGGGAACGTACTGCCGTGGGAGCTGAGCGTTGCTGCCTGGGCAGAATTTAGGCAACTCGAGCTCCCAGGGAAACCTGTCATCTTCTTCTTCAGCCCCATGAAAACGGATTTGCACCCTTCCTCACTCATTAGAACAGAAGCAGCAAATGAGATGCATCGGGCTGAATTTAAACACCGCCACTGCTGGGAACGAAACGAAGCTAAACTGGAACGCTGAAAATCGAGGTTTCCATCGCAGCAGGGCACATCTGGACCATCTGATGCATCTCCCCTCCAGCACCCAGCACCCACCGACTGCCTCTTCCAGGGGCCAGCCGAGTGCACCAAGCAGTCAGCTGCCCTGAAATCAAAGTAAAGTGTATTTATTCAGCTGTTCCCTGCCTAAATTTTGCTGAGAAACATCTTTGTGCATCCCCTCCGCTGGGAGGGGTGTGCAGGAAAGGTTCACGTATGCTTAAAAACTGCTGACTCAGCCACTTTCAGGTGTTGCAGCAAGCGGTGGCTGCTCCATCCCTGGCCGGGAACTGGGATCACCCCAGGGAGCTGCAGCGGGGCCGGCACCTCTTCCGCAGCGGTGAGATCCTCCCCAGGCATCTGCGTCCTTGGGGAGCTTTGAGATCCCTTCTGTAGGCCAACCCACCAAGATATACAAAAGAAAAACCTCTTATTTGGGATTTCTTGGCCCTGATTTGTAAATCCAAAGCAGGACTTGCCCATCTGCTGCTAGATTTTTGCGCAGGATTTCCGAGCGCCTTGGAGGGTTTGTAAATCTTGCTCCTCGCTGGGAATCGATGGAGGGGTTTAGATGGAAATTAGGCAGCTGACTTTCTCGCTCATGGGCAACAACTGATTTTTAAATATTCTGAAGAAGATTTATCAGCACTTGCCCAGGGAGAGGGGAAGCCGCAGCCGCAAGCCCAGCTGGGCACAAGGCACCGACCTCGGGAAGTATCACAAATCCTTTCATCCAGAGGGATGAGTCTGCCCCAGACTACTTGATTAACGTTCGTAAAAGGCCTCGAGATGCACAGAAATGGGGCCGTGCTAATTGCACAGCCTCCGATTAGCGCTCCCTTCGCTCTCCAGAGGATGAAAACCATGCGCCGGCCCCATTTCTGCGAGGGCTGAGTTATAAATAAACCCCGGGGCAACGGGTTGGATCCTGCCCCACGTTATTTCAGTGCACCGAGAATGACCGGCCAGTGCTACGCAGAGAAGCTCAGGGCCTGCAGCACATCCCAGATGGGCTATTTTATTTCACCGAGCTGATTTAAGCAACTTTAACCCCATTTTTCAATATTACACCACTTGCTGATGAGCTAGCCGAGATTGCAAATGCCCACGAAGGCCCCAGACCCCCGCCCCAAGGGATGCTGATCCCTGCCCAGGGGATGCTCATCCCCACCCAGACCCCGCACCCGTCGCATGGCACGGGGAGGGGGGTTGCTATGGGGCAGGGGAGGGGCTCCCGAAACAAATCCAAGCTGGGGTGCAGAAGGGTCATCCAGCCCCTGAAAGGAAAGAAATGCGGTTGCCTTCAGGCCACTGATTTCCAGGTAATCCCACCTCTGGAGCAGGCAGAAGCTTGCGGGGCTCCACTCGCCGCCGCTCGCTTCCCCGTGTGTTTTGCTTTACAATGCCCAAAAGCGAGGAGGGTTTTTTGCTTCGCGCTCTGTTCCTCCACACGCAATTACATCAAAGGCCATTCCGGCCGCTTGTAGGACGAATTTCTCTCGCAAGTGTTAAAGCGGCTCGTAAAAAAAAAATGTTTTAAGCCATGAATCATTTAAAAAGCACGCGCCACGATGCCAAAGGCAGTGGAAGGAAACAGCCGCGTATTCCGGAGGTTTAGGCAGGCAGAGGATACCGGGGAATCGGTGGGATGATTTAAATGAGCCGGCACAGCAGAGATGCTGCAGCCGTTGCACCCAATATCCCCATCCCGGCTGCTGAAATGCACCCTATGTTACAGCAGGATTATTATTATTATTTTAATTAATCTGCAACAACCCCAAGCGTGTGTGTTATCTGACTCTTTCCATCGGCATTATCCCATCTGTCGATACTTGGGTTTCCTTTGGCAGGGCCAGAGCGTGTTTGTGGAAGGAGGGGGTCATTTGCTCCCGTGGCTAATTGCATTTGGAGAGCCTCGCAGAGGGCAGGCACTGGGGAGCAGGCAGGATCCGACCCTGTTTTCAGCAATAGAAACGAATAACCAGAGCAACCCTCGCCCGTCGCATCCCCGCCGACCCCCGGCATCCCTCCCCGAGCATCCCTGCTGCCAGCGTCAGCCCCATCCCCACGTGCAACACTGAGGAACCTCTATTTCCCCATTATTTCCATGTTTTTCCTTGCGAGGCCAGAACAGGAGCTCCATTTAGATGGGAGCAGTGTCAGGCCTGT
>NW_009635552.1:2072-2326 GCF_000690535.1 Cariama cristata | reverse complement strand
CAGAGTGCCGCAGGCTCTGCACGCCCTCTCCCCCTTCTTGCGACCCCTGCCCGTGGCACCCTTTCGACACTTAAGCCCTGCGAAAAAGGTGATTTAACTTGATTCAGACGACCCTGTATATCTGTAAATGGGCTTAACCTAATGAGTTTTAATACGTATTATGCGCGAGGTATTTTATGCCCAGTCTGCAAAATCCAGTTACGGTTTTCAATAAGACTTAGCGAGCTGAGACGTGCACCGAAGGGGATACGCGC
>NW_009635552.1:0-1935 GCF_000690535.1 Cariama cristata | reverse complement strand
AAATCAGGGCTGACCGCTTTCAGATGCGATGCTCGGGGCTGGCTGAGCTGGGGAGAGCATCCCCCATCCTGCGGTGGGGAAGGCAGCGGGCAGCCAGCCCGGCAAAGCTTACACGGTCCCCCGTGCCCATCCGTGCAGGCTGCGGCTCTGGAGAAGGCACCGCTCATCATCCCCAAAGCGCGCCCCTCCAGCCTCTCCGGCGGCTGCCTGGGCCGTATCCTGGCACGGCACGGCGGAGCGCGGCTACCAGGGCATGCACGGACACCTGCACCGACCCCGCCACGGTGGCAAAGCAACCCTGAACCGCAGCCACCGACACATCCAGAGCCCGTGGGCTCCTCGTTTCAGAGAAAGCCGCAACGCTGCTGTTTTTCTCTCTTGTGCTTAATGATGAAGAACAAAATCTGCAGCCAAACTGGAGAAGTGGCGCGGTTTTATCCCGAGGTTTTGAGCACCGGAGCCGGTCCTGGCTCCTGGATTCAGGGACGGTGAGGAGACTCAGCTTCCATGTACCAAAGGGAGATCCCCCAGGGGAAACCCAGATGCAGCCCACCAGCAGCACCACCCCCTCGTGATGCATAGAGCAGCAGAAACCCCATACAGACCATCCCTGGGGAGGTGTGACACCCCTCCCGTGGGGGTGGCTCAGCCCCACTGAAACTACAGGAGGGCCCAGCATGTTCAGTCCACAATTAATCCCCACGGGCCTCCCAGGCGGGGAAGGACCAAAACTAATTTCCCTGTAAAGCCCACGCTCAGCTCCTGTAGGTCTCTGCCACGGAGACTTCGCTCAGCCCTCGGTAATCTGGGATTATACACAGCGCTGGGGCAATTAAGAAGAACAGCTTTTCAAGCAGCAGACAATGCCTTCTGCCGCCTATTTAAATTAATATTGTGAGAAAGATTATTTCTTGCAGCCTTTGGTTTAAAGCCTCCTTTTCCCAGAGGGGGACTGATTTCTTTCTTCTCCTGCGCACCCAGCAGCATTGCATCCCGCTGCACAAGGGAGATAGAGGCCCAGTTTGGGAAGAGCTCTGCCTTTCCCAGGAAGACTGCAGGCTCCAGGAGGAACCGGGATTACCCTGAGCCCAGCCTGGGGCAGGGGACACTGACCCAGCCGAGATGGAAAGCCCCAGACCCATTTCAGGGGTGACATCCCCTGCAGCCCAGGGGAAGCAATGGGCACTGCCCAGGGGAGGATGAGCCCAAAGATCCTGGCAAATCCACAGAGAGAGCAACCGGCTCCACAGATCACATCCCAACCCTCTGATACGTTCCTCTGGGTCTCCCCACATTGCCTACGATCATGCTAGTGAGAGCCAGTCCCTGCTCCCCCCTAGGCCCCGGAGATCCCCATCCCACCTGGGGAAATGGATGTCCCTGGATGGCTCCCTCCTTGCTGAGCAGTACTGAACACCAGGTCCCCCTGCCCCACGCTCGTCCCCCTGTCCCCAGCTAAGCTCTGGGCTCCAGAAGGGACCCACACATCACGAAGGAGGTCCCGTTTCTATCCCGGAGCAGGGCCAGCTCCCTGCATGGCTCAGGGTGACTGAGGACCTTGTAATCCCAAGGGGGATGGAAGGTTAGAAGAAGCAAAGATTTTCCTGGGGCCTGCTGGCCAGTAGGGACCAAGCTGGGAGAGATGCTAAACCCCCAGGGAGGCTGTATCCCTCGTGGGGTGAAGGTGGGAGAAGGAGATCCTGCCTCAGCCCTGGAAAGTGGGACTTTGGGTGGGAGCCTGGGGGCTGGGGGGTGGCCCTGGGGACCAGCCCAGCCTTGCGTGGGGCTGCGTGGGGACACGGTGTGGGGCAGAGGTTTGGCTCCGGCGTGGGGCTGCAGTGAGCACGAAAAGGAAATCGTGGCAAAGGAAACCTCAGAGCACGGGGCAGCTGGAAGCCAGGGATGGGGTAACCTCATCCCAGGCTGGCTGGGGCC